>NW_017616745.1:5830418-6120418 GCF_001879475.1 Ipomoea nil
TGAGGAAGTAGAGGTAGGTCGAGTAAAGAGGGGCCTAGTTTGGATGATAAAGGCGGTGCCAATGCCCACACAGAAGATAGCTGCTCATTTGGTTTGTCGAGATACTCCAGCAGGGATAACTCCTGCATATCTGTTAGAAAAATAGCACATAAAAAAAAGGCTCAAACTTTTCATGCCCTTCACTTCATTGCCTTTCATGTATAGAACAAAACTTTATAAACAAGTTCAATTAAAATTTAGTGAGGGAGTTTATTCCAGCAAAGTTCTTCCAACTATTAGCTTTTTCCAGTTGGTCTTCATCTATTAATTTGGACAAATTTTGCCCTGGGTTATCAAAATCTTTCTGCATTTGGTACTCTTGTTAGTCTAACGTTAACAGGCGTGTTTCAGTGGCAATGTAGGTTTTTTTTTCACTCAAAACATGCCTTTTCTGGGTGTTGGGAGTCCAATTTTTTTTGGGCTAAGAGAAAAGGTGCACCGCACTCAAGTGTAATAGCCTACATTACCCCTGAATTTCACACCTAGTTAATGCTAAACCAACGGGAGGATTAAATGTAAAAAGATTCTGATAGTCCAGGAAAAAATCTGTCCAAATTGCGAAAAAAGCTAACAGTCAGAGGATCTTTGCTGAAATTAACTCTTTAGCGAGGACACAAACTTCTTAAAAATATCCAGGTTGAAGGAAACAAAGTTTCCATCCCAAACCCGTAGAATATGATCTAGGCTGCTTTTAAGTTTTAAAATTATACTTTTTTTGACAGCCAAGTTTAAGTTTCATTCTAAATAAAGGGTGATTTGCTGGAAACAAAATTCTTTCCGTCTTTCATTTTCTGGGAAAGTAGAACCTCGCCATCTATGATGACAGTATGAAATTATGAATTCGGGCTATAGCAAATATTAAATACCTTCAGAGAACTTGAAGATAGGTTCCAAAGCTGCACACGGTATACTGAAGTTCAAATGCGGTATAACAGTTCCTCCACCATGTTTGGCGTTGCTGTGCAAACAATAAATAAACAGTTCTTTAAACTGGACATTAAGAAGCATTTTAATTGATAGATGTGTAATTCAAATAATAATTATTACTGTTTCAACATTCAGTAATTACTGCTGTTAACATCCATGCTCGTAACTAATATGCCAACATTCAGTAATTACTGCTGTTAACATAATCATCCCTGATAGGTTGTATTCTTTTACCTTGTCACAAGGCCAATCATTCGCCCGTCCGAATTGACAACTGCTCCACCACTACCACCGGGATGGACAGCAGCTGTTGTTTGAAGCATTGCAGGAAAATATGTTTGTTGAGTGGACTGATAGTGCATAGACCTCTTTGCTTCAACTACCTTAGCTATCACACCAAGGCAAGCAGATGGAAGGAAGTCTAAACAAAAGACAGAATTGTAAGTTACAAATGATATACAAGATGGGAATACTTGGCCTTTTTAGGGAGACAGAGTTCAGGAGCTATTTACCACATCGTGGTCCAAATAGACCGTGTCCAAGAATATATGCCTTTGATCCAGGGGAGGGGCAAGTGAAATCCATAACAACGGGGCACAGCTGATCTGGAACAATCTCAAGTTGCAGTAGTGCAACATCCAGTGGTCCTTTGGAAACATGAACAACCTTCGCATTGGTCCATATCCAAGGATCCATAAAATCCAAGCGTACACGTATATTCCTATTGCCTGACCTTTCCGGGTTGACTCTAAACCCTTTGTGCCTTCTCTTAAGAGAAAAATCCACAGGTTCCATTCCTGTTTGCGGTAAACCTTGATCCCTACTGTTGATGCTAACTTTTTTGTCACCTGGATGTTTGCATTGATCATATGGTGTAAAAACAACCTTGGGTTTGGTCTTAGGTACTTCACCATTTGCAGATGCCTTTCCAAATCTCCATGGCTCCAGAAGATGAGCATTTGTAAGGATCAGACCTTGTTTGTTGAGCAAAATACCAGAGGCCCATGCTCCATCATCAACAGTAATAAGACAAATAGAAGCTGTTGCCTTGTCAATTGAGGATGATGGTGGGGGACCTGCACAGAGATACCCATGGATGTCCTTTATGGATCCACCCTCGGTCCCCATTCCCACAGCACTCAAGAATCCATTGTCATGGTTGATGCCATTCCAGGTATTTTGAGGCTGCTTCTCCAGCATATCACTGCATGCAGATGCAATAGCTTCCCAAGGGATAACCATCTGTCACCCAAAGTTTCATTATTATGCTACGCAAGTATTCTGTATTTGTAACCAAATAACAAGAATAAGAATAACCCTCCCTCCAGCTTTAAAGAAAGCACAATGGGCGATAAAAATACCTAATGTAGTAAAAGCCAAAAGTAAATGCACAAAATGCACAGACGAACACATAGGGATGCACTGGGAAAAGAAAAAGGAACACCTATTCTGAAAATCAAAATACTCTCTCACAGTACACTAAATAATAGGTTCAAATACCTGGACTAGAAAGCATCAAAGGGTGCAGCAAATTTGTGTATGCTAGTCTTGGCATAGAAAGCTACACATTTTAGTGTCAATTCTGAGAGGTTCGTGGGCAGTGGATCAGATGCACAGACATCTATCAAGTTCAAGGGTGATTTAAAAAAGAGAATAAAACACTATGTGCTTACCTGAATTTCAGCAGCACTAGTCCTCTGCCTTAATGGTCTTGATAGGATACCTATAAGTTCTGCATGTTTCCCAAAAACTGGGCTACCTTCCATTCCTAACACATTATGAGTAAGAATGGAATCATAGTTTCAGAATATTAGAAATTCATGAAAGAACACTAAGTTACAAGGAAAAGTGGAAAACTCTAATACCAGGAAGACACCGGATGTCAGCCATCAACAATGATCTTTGTGAGTTGCTAGATGGGTAAATGTTGGCAACGGATCCCACAGATACACTGTTCCATCAGTAAGCCAAGAAAGTGGAGCATAGGAAGAATCCATAAAGAACCAGGCGAAACTAATATTATAAGCAAGACTTAGGTAAATTGGATTTCAAAGAAAGTTCTAATGCACAATTCCAGCTAATTTCAGTAAGGGTATGAAGTAAAAGGCAAACCACATAAATAATTAGACTTGAAGAAATATTAATAAGAGTAACATATAGCTAGTTTATTACTTCATATGTGGTTTTAACATCATGGTTTTGGTAGTCAGATGGGAAAATACTAAACAATAGAGTTCATAACCTATTGAAATATGCAATATACTTCCATATTAAGTAAATACCTGTTAAAAAAGTGAATAGGAGATAAGATGCCAAAAGGAGAACCAATTGACAGAAGAAGATCTCCCCTCTTATTAAAATGAGACGTGCCTATTTCCGGAAGACCCTAAATAAGAAATAATATGGGAGTTAAACATGAACTTAATTCAGCAATCACAATGCAGCAGTAGCAACAAAAGCAGATCAGCCATATGTCATGCCATGCA
This sequence comes from Ipomoea nil, assembly GCF_001879475.1. Classification (NCBI taxonomy): domain Eukaryota; kingdom Viridiplantae; phylum Streptophyta; class Magnoliopsida; order Solanales; family Convolvulaceae; genus Ipomoea; species Ipomoea nil. The sequence continues at coordinate 5,833,871 of NW_017616745.1, forward strand.
CCCTTTGACAGTATATGATGCCATCTAAATGTAAAAAAAATCTTAATACCTCATACTCAGTGGAAGAAACTCTGAGAATAGCAACTCTGGTTGTTGATTTGCCCATCAAACTTGGATTGCTAGATTCTGCCACCACAGTATACGTTTGGCTTGGGAAAGAAGCTTGCTCGACCTGAAATGATTATTTGAGAAATCCTGTTACATGATATAACATCTATGAAGTCAATTTTCTGAATTTTCTTTCAAACATTTTAGTTGACCTTTCTAATATTGTTATAAAGAGCATAATCATTTGTGAATTCTGTTTTGACATGTCTGAACATTTGCCTTGTAGTCTCATAATTGGGAACTTGAAGCTAACTCTATGGTGGAATCTGGCAAGCATGCTGTACCCTGAAGATATAGCTAGTAGTAAGCAAGAGATATTCATTTTTTGTTCTACATTTATTGTAATTACAGTATTTGAAAGCAGATTGTCTAGTAGTGTGGAGCCTTTTAAGTTGTTTGTAATTATGAAAATGATGTTGTTTTCATGTAGCATCGACTCTTAAAGGCACAAAAGCCAAAAGTGAATCGTCTACCTCATAAAGCAAGGAACTGGATTTTGCCATTTAGTCAGTAACGACAAATGCCCCCTATGTGTTTCTTTAAATCAATTTCAATTTTCATCATCGCTGAATATCTCTTATTCGCAAGCAAAAACAATTTGGTTTATTAAGAAAAACTGAAAAAGTCATGCATGGACAACAAAAGAAGACAAGTTGAAACTACAACAAGACTACCTGCTTCCGTGCAGAATCCATAAATGATTGATGACCACTTCCATACGAAGCTAGAGACCAACCAACTTCCCACCCGTGCTCTATTGAACCATTTGAACCAGAAGAAGCTTCAATCAGAGATTGGACAGCAGTAGATGATGTAGCCACATCAACCTTCATAAATAACACCAAAAAGACTATGCTAGGATATTTTTCAATAACAGAGAGAATGAGAAAGAAAGGACCAGCCCTAATATGAAACCAGTTTCCAGTACTAAGCAAAGAAAATTCCATATCACGTGGTGAACAGGGCAATGTGAATTGCATAGAAAGATTAGTGACAAATCACCTCTGCAAAATTAATTCTAATAAAATAACAGATGCAAACAGTCATCAGATTAAGGAAACAGGTTATCCCTTGACAAATACCTACCAATTTAAGAAGTTCAGCTGGCAGCCAATGCAGAACCTCCTTGTTTTCCGTTGCATAAGCCTCCTTACCCTATAAATAAAATAGCATGCATATGAATATGGCCTAAATCAACAAACACCTAATAATCTGTGACAAATTGCTTAACAACAAACCACTCTAGTTACAAGATTTGTATACCTCCGTCAAAATGTCAATCTGAGCACCAGGTATCAACGTTGGTTTATCCAGCTAAGTATCAAACAGCAAATGCCATGTGTGAGAACACAATAAAAGTTCCATGAACCATACGCAAATTCTACTAACTAAACTGTATAAATCTTTAACCTTTGACATGTTGTCTCTATGCTGCTGTGAAAGAAATGGCTCAATAACAGATGCAACAGTCATAACCAAAACATAACCTCCCATAGATTGCAAATTGCCTTCACCCACATTCTGCTTGGCCACTGAAGCATTCACAAGTGAGCTTGGCAAAAGCATTCCAGACGCTGACAATGTAGTTCTTCCAGAACTACTCAAATTTAGCAATAAATGAACAACCAATAAGTAAAACAAATAATTCCCAAATTAAATAACTCAATTAACTGCAATTCAGGGTAAAATATTCATGAACTTCATAACTCCTACCAGTTCTATATACAACAAGCAAATACACGAGAGGAAACAAACTTACTTGTACAAGTGGAATGCGTGCTTTCGCATTTTCAGGCCCTTCGGGTCCTTAAAATACACCAAAGGTTCAAAAATTTTCAATTAATATAAGATAAACAAACAATTCTGATTTCTGAACGATCACAGTAGCTGAATACATACATACATACATATATATACACACACACACGCACATACTTATAATTGCATCACTTATTTGGGGAGAACTTACAGGGCCTTGAATTCGAACCATGACGGCGAAATTGCGAGCGACATCGATGACTTCCTGGATGCTCATCCTGATATGGTGTTCGTCAGGTTCATACGATTGAATTGAGACGCGGCGAGACTTGCGAGCAGGGCGGTAGAAGTCTAGAAGAAGACTGCGAGAATCTACTTGCTCTTTGCGACTTCCAATGTAGAGACGCTATTTCTTCCATTTTCCTTTTTCTTAAAAAAAAAAAATAAAATTGTTCCGTACTAATTTTGTCCAAAAAGTTTTTGACTCCAGTTACCAGTTACTCCCCTCTTGATTAAATTCTTTCCAAAGTTGAATCCTGTTACTTAGTTTACAAATACTATTACCTCCTCTCAGTTAAACTCATTATAATCCATTTATTTTGCATGATAAATAAAAGTTATAGTCGTTATTTAAGAGTGTACAATAAGTAAATCTTACTCGTGTGTAATAGCGTATCAATTTACTTTTATTATATAGTTTGTGGATACACTGACCGAGTAAGTTTGTGATTACCCGAAAATGATCTTCGGGTCCTTAAAATACTTGAGTAATGATTACAAATTTTTCTAGACACCCAAAAAATTATTCATCAGTCTCATTTTACTTATCTTATTTATTATTCTTTCATCAAGTTAAGTTTTTCTTCGTTGATCATTTTCTCTAGTATTTTCTTATTGTTGTTTTTTGTGTTTAATAATACGTTTAATGTATTTTTTAAATATATAAATTTTATATACTAATATTAAATTTAATATTACAAAAATTTAAATTATAAATAATTCTATACAAGTCTCGTTAACCAACCCCCATACATAAAATGGGAGAGAGAGTCCCCCTTCAATTGATAGTTTTGTGGGACGCTTTGGTTGAAGACTGACTTAGTATTCCCCATATGAGGGATGTAGCACTCATTCTCTAGCTAACTTCTTCGCAGTGTCCCTCCTCTACTTAATGTTTAAAAAAAAAAAAAAAAAAAAAAAAAAAAAAGGTGGGGTAGGGGAACGATCGAGAACAAGACAACTCGGACTAATTCATGCGATCGAAGCCCGGCCTCTGGGGGCGACCTGGGACACTCGCGCGTTCTCATCCCATAGCCCGTCTTGGGATCCATAACGGGGGGTTTGGACCAAGCTATGCACCCCGGTCCGTGGCCTTTGGCCCATTCTTAAAGCCTGGCACAATTTTAGCTATGTTAGTTATGTTTCCCTTCTATATATAGTTTGTGTACTATTCTAGACAAATCATGTTCAAGGTCAAGACAAATACAAGACATTTTATGTTCAATTATTACAAAATATTCTTTCTATTGCTCTTGCATTAATCCAATCACTGTTTTTTTGAAAGCAAATCCAATTACTATTACTACAATATTTTGTTCTTTTTTTTTTTTTATCAATTTTATCCCTTTAATTTATGCGAGCTAAGTTGATCCATTCATAGTTCAGATCAATTAATTCCATCAATATGTTATTTGATTGTCCAAATTAAATTCAAACAAAAAACTCATGTAGAATTGTGGTGTGAACGACATCACAGGTTTCTTCTAGTTTAAATAGATACATCATATTTGAGCCCTATGAATGCAGTTATATCTATTTAGTGTTTTAATCGCAATATATGATTGCTAGTTGACTTATTGAAGAAACATAATTCAAACTCAAAATATTTGATAGTTGTTTATTAAAAAGTAAAACTACGCATACTCTCAATGTCTACCATATTTTACTCCATACTTAAGTGTTATGTGAAGAAAATAGTGGCAGATATTTGATAACTCCATAAAGGTTCATATATCATTTCCCATTGATAAACGTCTTAGTACTTTTATTAGTAGATATATAATAGGTCCTATTTGGTAAAATAGTTAGCATATCAGCCAATTTTGACTTATTTGACTGCTATTAGTTGTTTGACTTGGTTAAACATCAATATGAGTGCTTGATTAATTAGTTTTTTTGTAACATCTTATTACTCCAAAATGCTAAAATTCAAAAAGTTGCTCAAAGTAGTTTTTTCGATCAACTTTTTTAGAAAGTCATTTTGTATGTAATCAACTAAAAGCTAATTTACCAAACGTTTTTTAACAATCAGCTAATGCTATCAACCAGTCAGATCCACTAACTCAATCAGCTAACAACCATTATTTACTAAACACCCCCATAATCATCATTAAAATGTTGATTTAACTACCTCTTGTGGGCCAAGACTATGTGGTCTAATGGTACCCCGGTTGGACTTTCATTTGGAAGGTATTGGCTCTTTGTATTTTAGTAGGTTGAGAAAGTATATGAACAGAATTCTGGAATAGCATGGACTTTTTTTGTAATTTTTCAATAAACAATAAATTGTTTTTCTTTTATAATACTTTAGAAATTAATTAAATCACAAGTCATTTAAAAATTTAAAAATAAATAAAAGTATGTTAGAAACTCACAAATCAATTCATATGACTTCACTACAATATAATGGGTTGACTTGCTAGTTGTCATTGAATTTATGTTATTATGACGAATAATTTTGTGGATGTCTTTGAGGCTAGGTTTTTTTTTTTTTTTTTTTCTTCTTTATAGAATTTACAAATGATTCATGATTGTTGGGTTACATAAAATGGTTTCAGCTCCATTGAGAACAAAGTATACAAAAGAAATCAAGTTTTATTAGTCAAAATTAAGAATTTTAGTCCAAGTATAGGAAAAAAAAAAAACAAAAACAAAAACAAAAAAAAAAACATATCCTAAATACGTCGCTAATATATGTTGCATTATCGTAATAAAAATATTGGTACAGTGCTATATACGTTGTGAGTCAATATTTGATTTGTCAATACTGGATTAAAAAAAAAAAAAGATAAAAATAATAAGTTTATAAATTATAATGAAAATTTTAAATTGAATGAAATTAAAGTCAGTTATTGATATCTAAATACTGTGCAGTTGTGTAAAATTAATCAAAATGGCAAATATCATAAAATAATGATCAAATTGAAACTTTTACTATTTATTAATCTTTTATTATAAAGTTTTATAAAAGAAAACCAGTGATATTATTGACGTAAAATAATTTAATGACTCTGTTACAATACAGTACCAAAAACATCTCATATAGGAGAACAACTTGGTGTCACTAAATCATAAGTTCCTTGGCAAATCTTATATTTTAATACACAAATGAGAGGAGACCTCTCAAACTCCCTAGTAAGTCTTGAGAGCATGTAATTTTAGCAAGAGCATGGGATATAAGGTTCGCTAGCTTACTAATATATCTAAGACATAATCCACAAACCTATTATAGTGTTAAAACATTCTAAAATACCAAGCTAAGCTGAAAAATACAAATTAACAAAACTATATATAATGACTATTTATGTATATGAATATTAATTACACAACAATATTAATTATTAATAGTGATGGGGATTATTTCCTTGACTAACCTACATGTACATATTACACACTTATCCGGTATTTAATCAGCTACCCGAGAGGAACTATTCCTAGCCATAACTGACTTTAGGGCTGATCGACTCGACCTATACTGGCGGAACGAGCATAGGCTCGACAACCAATAGTCTTTGCTCGTCTGAAGGATATTGTAACACCTCACTTTTCTTAAACCTTATTAACAGACTTAACCTTGAAAGATAAGATAAGGCAGCGGAATAAACTTACTAAACAACTTAATAGAGGTGTCACCGCTACAATCACCCTTCACGGTGATTGCACGGGCTAAGGATAAACAACTAAATCATTAAAAGTCTTACTATCATCAATCAAACTAGGGGATAAAACCCCGGTGTCCAGCACCATAAAAAAACATAGGGTAGTCAACTACAAATCTCAAAAGTAAATCAACATCAAGAGTTTAGACTACAAAAGCTATCTAAATGCTAGTCTAGTCTAACTCGTACTCTTTCTTACGAACTGGGCCCACCTGAAAGGGGTTAACAAACAACAAGTAGAAAACAAACCCGTTAGCACGAAGCTAAGTATAACTCCACTCAACCCTGTAAAGTACTACAGTATATACTTTTGGAAAACATTTGTTTCATCAAGCATTCTTAATCACTCGGCAACAATTAATCATACTCAACAGGGTTTCTATATGCTTGCAACCTAATTATCAAATAGGCATGCTTCCACAATTATTTAGCTTATCAACAAGCTCATACTATCACATACTTATCTTATCGAAGATCTCATATCATCAAATATCTCAGTAAGCAATCTCATGCTAACACATAACTCAATAAGCTATTGTGTTATCATATAATCTCTAAGCAATCTCATACTATCATATACTCATCATGCAATCATATAATTTCTAAGAAGTCTCATGCTATCATATACTCAACATGCAATCTCGTGCAATCATATCCTCAACATGCAATCTAGTGCAATCATATACTCAATATGCAATATCGTGCAATCATATACTCAATATGCAATCTCGTGCAATCATATACTCAATATGCAATTTAGTGCAATCATATACTCAATATGCAATCTCGTGCAATCATATACTCAATATGCAATCTCGTGCAATCATATACCCAATATGCAATCTCGTGCAATCATATACTCAATATGCAATCTAGTGCAATCATATACTCAATATGCAATCTCGTGCAATCATATACTCAATATGCAATCTCGTGCAATCATATACTCAATATGCAATTTAGTGCAATCATATACTCAATATGCAATCTCGTGCAATCATATACTCAATATGCAATCTCGTGCAATCATATACCCAATATGCAATCTCGTGCAATCATATACTCAATATGCAATCTAGTGCAATCATATACTCAATATGCAATCTCGTGCAATCATATACTCAATATGCAATCTCGTGCAATCATATACTCAATATGCAATCTCGTACAATCATATACTCAATATGCAATCTCGTGCAATCTACTTGATCATGCAGTAAAATGAACATGATGTTTTTAGTATAAGTATAGATGGATATACATATACACTATTTTGTAAAAGAATACTTTTTCTTGTGGAGGTTTCTTAGAGTCACAATGACTAGCTTTCTTTCTCTTGAGTCTCTTGACTCGATTGCTTTATCTTGTGCGAGGCAGGTACTCCGCCGCAGCGAAGCCCTAGCGTATCGTGCAATCTCGTGCATCTGCCACATCCGTATCTACAGAACCTCTTATTCGTGGGGAGGTAGGACCTTCACACTCGTGAATGGACCTTTACATGCTCGGCAATCTAGCCGGCTTAATACTCAACTCGCCCACAGAACCACTCTCTTGGTTCTTTATCTTTCTTTCTTGCTTGCTTTCTCTGTGGAATCAGGTATCGTACTTTTAGTGTGCACACCCTCTAGCCAGGATTCCAAGCCGGCGGGAAGTCTACAACCTCGTAACTCGGGAATTTCTACCTCGTTACATGTTAAATCAGTCGGCTCGCAATGTCCGTTACTGTTTTGTCGGTTCTATCCGATCCTATCTCTTCTCTTCCAAAAGACATAGTCCTAACGGTCCTCGAAAATACTATTTTTCTCACAATAAATAGCATATATATCTCATGCAACTTCTTTTCTTATGCAACTTATGCACATAACTTCTCAACAATTTCCCAATGCAACAAGATAATGACTTTCTAAAATAGCTATGAGTTTTTTAAAATAATACTTAGGCTCACTTTGGCCACTTATGCATTTTAAAACATGATATGCTCAAATATGCACTTTACTGTAGAATATGCTTCAAAACTTCTTTCACTGTGAACTCTAAAAAATTGCATAAACATGATTATAAATCCTAACTCAGCAAATCTTCTTTGGCAAACACTTAGCAAGCATTCAACATGAATTTGAACTCAAAATACTCATCTTAATCTCATTTACTGTAATCTAGCATTCAAGGAGAACATGCTCTGTACACTTCAACATTTAACATTCTTAGCAAAACTCTCAACAAGTCATATTAGACATTCTAGGCATGCTTTTCTAGCAAAATTTAACAAATAGAGTTCATGCTTCTTAGTCTAATAATCATATAATTTGTCATGCTTCTCATCAATTAGCCAAGATCAAACACTTAGCAATTTCCAATCACTGCAACTACTCAGGCAATTTCTGTAGCATTCTTCTTCACCATTTCTATCACACAATGCTCATTTTTACTCCAAATTCAATGAAATCAACTTCTAAACATGCGTCGTGACAGCCCCAAGTGTCCGAGCCTCAAGAGCCCGCAAATCGCGGTCCAAAACAACACGTAGCTGAGCCACAAGGGTCTGGCCACTGCACAGCTTCTGCTTAGCGAGGCTTGTGGCGGGGCTTGAGGAGCCCCGTCGCCTGGAACCGCCAAGCGGCGGCCTAGGGCCACGGCTCTTGCCTAGAGCCGTGCTCTAGGGTCGCTCCTCCACGGCCCTAGCCAACGGCTCATCCCAAGGGCCTTTGGCTAGATCCGTGCCTCATATGGTGCACACTGTGTGTGTGCACCAGTGAGCTTCTTCTTCACATGTAAGACATTTTCAGGCGAATAAACACTCTCAAATCATCAACAACACATCATAGCTCAATAATAGGATCATTTACTAGCTCAAACACAACATTATTCTAGCATTTCTACCCATTTCAAACACAAAACAAGACTTCACAGAGTCTTAAATAGCTTTGGGAGTCCATGAGGTTATACCTTTGTAGACTTCTTCTCTTTGTGTGGTTCCCTTTCCTTTATTTCTCAGATGTTACCCTCCTTCACCACCTATTTCCTCAAACAAACATAGATACATTCTAAGCTTAAGACAACCTCAGAGATAGAAGATTAAGAGATGAAATCTTAAGAGAAGAAGATGAAGGGATGAGATGAAATCTTACTGTGATTTTCCTTTCCTTGTTATCGGACTTGGAGTGGAGGAAGAAATGAAGAAATCAAGAGATGACAATGCAAAAGTGATGTTTATATAGGGTCCAAAACCTAGGAAGCTTGCAAATGATTGGAGGGCGGCAAAATGGTAATTTAGCTTAGCTTGCAAAAATATCAGGCAAAGAGATGTAGAGTCTAGTGGTTCACCAAGCTTTATAGACCAAGGTTTATAATCATGGTTTAAAATAGTTTTGGGGTCAAAATGCATTTTTCCAAAAATACTTTCTAGACAACCACTTAGTTTTAGGTTCCTCATATTTCTCTCGGTTTCACTCAGATTGACTTTTTTTTTTTTTTTTTTTTTTTTTTTTGGATCAAAAACTTGGTACGCAATGTACCGAAAATCTAGAATTTTAGATTTAAAATAAGTCCCGGTGTTGAATTTACTTAAAAGTGACTCAAAATAATTTATTCAAACACCGATTTCATCGCAAAATTTTTTATAGAGTGAAAAATGGCTATTTTGGAATTTCTTAAAACCGAATTTATAAAATTAAATTTTGGGTTGTCACAGATATGCCCTGATCATTTTAGCTCGGGACGAGCTGTCCGACCTTCTCCTCTTCCCATTGTCCAACCCGTTCACAGTAGAAACGAGGGCATCATGAATCTTAACACACGTGGGGGAGTCATCAAAGTCCCCGATCTTTCCCTATGTATGGATCACATGTGTCACGCATGCCGAGCCTCCGGCATGTGTTCCCTTCACCCCTATAAATACTGTATTAAATGCTGGGTGGGGGGGGGGGGGGGGGGGGGAGGGACTTTTGCCATTTCCCTTAGAATCATTATCAGCTCAGGACTCTCAGACCCACTGTCGCCTTTCTCGAACTTAGTAACTTAAACTAACAAGCAGACGAATAGAAGATCCATATACGATATGACCTAACAATCTATATTTACTTGTAGTCCTGTCTGTATTTACCACATCAAATAGTACACTAAAAATAAACGGCACATGGCATGACGAATAGGTGAAAAGACAAGCATAATTTTAAAATTCAAACTCAACTTACTACCTACCATAAATGAAATTTGTAATTACATTAGCCCCAATAAGATGTGATCTAGTGAGTGAAGTATAATTATTGTAAAAAATTGTATGTAAATGTGATCTAACTAAAATTTGATTAGATTAATCTATTTTTTGTATAATTTTTTTTTTCAAATGTATAATGATGGATTTATGTTGCTCTACTATAAAATTATCATCACAAAAATGAAAGTGATAATAATAGAATAATGTATTTAAACTTCTACATAGAAAAGCGTGTGTCATACAAAAAGAAATAGTCGATCGGATATCTGTACCGTCTGCTTCAAGACTTGTACGCAGCCGCTCTGACTTAAATTTACGAACAACGAAGGCAGAAACACTATATTTACACCTTGTTCGCTTTCCTCCTCCACCACCACCACCACAATCACCGCTACCACCGCCGGCGAGCTCGGCTGCCAGCTTGGCTAGTCAATGCCTGCACAGAAGCGCTCGCGCGAGGCATCTCCGCCGCCCACGACGGAGGAGGAGGAGGAGAAGGACGACGATTTGCACCCGGAGAATCAGAATCAGAACGACGAAGAAGCCGATGAAGGAGATGGTACGTACTTACGTATCTTAGGTTTATGTTTACGCGTGGAATCTACTCTTCATTCTCGATGCCTGGCGTGTCAGTGTAGAATTTCGATGGCGGCTTTGGTTTTTGCTCAACGATTTTGTTTTGTTTTTTGTGTTTGACTTGTAGATTCGGATGAAAGTTCTTCTTCAAGTGATGCCGAGAAAGACGAGTACTTTCACTTCCTCTTCTCTTTAAAATTCACGTCATATGCATCCGCGAAAAGATGCATTAACTTATATCTGTTTATACGGACTGTGATGTATATGTATGCATTTCTCGGCTAAATGTACGGTGGAGAGGCATGTTTGTTGTGTCTGGTTTGTGGTTTCGTTATTTCACTCAGCCTGTTCGCAAATATGAATGTTACTGTTAATTTGGTAGTTGATGTTTTGTATCTATGGTGATGTGTTTTCTTTTGGCCTTTTGGGTACATCTGAGGGGAGGGGAGGGGATTGAACTTGTGCCCTCATACTTAGAATCACAAGCGGATGATGCATGCCACTGGTAGACAAGGTCTTTGGCTCTCCATCTACAAATCTACAATGATAGTTCCCTTTGAGATTCACATTCTTTGTTTAGCTACAGAATTTGGTTTTGTTTCCATGAGCATTGCTTAAGGTGTTCATATAAGTTCTTAATGAGTTTAGCCTTTATTTTATTTTATTTTTTGAGGACATTTTCCAGAGATTTCAATTTCTGCTTATATCTTTTAATTTTATTTTCTTATTTTTGATAAACACCCTTTCTGTATGTATCTCCAAAAAAAAAAAAAAAACAGGAAAATAATCCATGTGACCATTACAGTTTTATCTAAGGTGAGTAGTTGTTTATTGGTTGCATGTTGCTTCATAAGGTCTACCAAGTTGGTACCATCTTGATTTTCTCATGCTTGTCACCTTTCTGGAAAGCTGATATGGAAGTTTCAGTCATATCATAGATTGATACTGTTTATCTCCAATTGTTATCCTGTTTGTTTCTTATTAAGTTCTTATATGTTTAAACTTTGGGGTTGGATGGTGGCAGGTGGTAAGTGTTTCACTTTACGGGTATTGAAATTGAATAGGATTCTTGTGAACTCATCCAAGCAGGTAGTTCTGTTTGAACCTACCGTGCTCACTAACTTAGCTTCTTTTGGAGGAATAAGGAAATCCAAATATGATAACAAATACAACTAGATGAGACTTTATAGTGTGTGCCAGAGAAGCAATTGAGAAAAGGGTATAACAACAAAGAATGATAGAACATAGTTTTGAATGTGTTGGACCAAGTGCCCATGTCTCTTTCATATGCTAGTTGTAGGGATGAGGCTAGCCAAAATATTCATTGATTTGATACAACCTAGTTTGGTGGATCTTAGATGCCCCTACTCTCACCACACTTGCTTCCCCACCTCCACAGAAGATGCAAAAGAGGAGAAGATATAGAATTTAAGGTAGTTCATGTCCTAAGCACCAAATTGGCCCAGAAGTGTAGATATAGGCATTGTAATGTAATAATCTCTGTTTGGTTGATCAAGCTGAAATGCGTAATTGCATAAAAGCTGTTGTCAAGGTAAGAATACAAAATTCTAGGGGTTATCTTGTATGCTTTTGTATTTGCTTATTAGTGTGGCCTACAAATTGCTTAGAGAAATTATAGAAATCGTAGAGAAGTAATGACTTTTAAGGTAGTGCATTAATGACTTTTAGTAGGTGTAGTGAAAACTAGAATGGTAGTAGGAGAGGAAAAAAAGAAAAGAAGGGACACATTATTCTTTATTGGGTTTCAAAATATTACCATATCATTTGACTGATGGTCTTTCTTTAATTTTAATAACTCATTTGTTTGTGTTAGCTTCAGTTCCAGTTCTGAGAACAAGACATGATCTTTATGCCCTGCAATAAGGACCATTCTTTCTCCCCCCTGCACATTTTCAATCTGTATCAGGCCCTTACCGAAGTGAATCACAAATTACTATAGGCCTGTAATTAAAAGGGCTGCAATTTTGCTGTTGCATGTCCTTGATTTCTTAGATGACTTTGTGCTCTAATATCCTATCATTTTTTAACTAGTTTGCAAACATATGTTTTGCAGCTTAGGTCAACTTGTAGTATGAAAAGTTGCACCACTTAACATTTTGAATGGAAATATGGAATTGCAACTTTGCATCCTTCTAGTTCCTGTGCCTAAATTAATGAAGACTTTTCTTTAACTGCTTATAATAACATATACTTTCAAGTAAAAAACAATTTTACACTTCTTGATCAGTCTTACTTTTTTTTTTTTTTTTTTTTTTTTTTTTTTATGTTGATTTTTTCATGGTTTGATGTGTTTATATAGCTGTCTTTCTCTCTTAATTGTGCTTTTTCTTATTTCTTGAATCTTTTTCACCAGAGGACTCATTGTCTTGACTAAATTGTATGTTTCCTTTTCATATAATCATATTTTGTCAAACATTTTTTTTTCCTATTAAAGAAAGACAATAATGCTCCAAGAAGAATTAGAGTAATTCAAATCAATTGCTTATATCTTTCTGAATTAGATCCTCTAAACAGACATATGACATCTAAAAAGTTTTATCCCATAGAAACTTCTCTTGAAACGATATTTAGCATTTTTAGGCTCTAAATTATGTTAATGTATTTGCTTTACATAGTGACTCAAACACAAGCACAAGCACAAGCACATCAGTTGTAAGATAAGTTGACAAACATTTGAGTACAAACTCCAAACATGTTCATGACTGCTCTTTCCTTTTCCAAGGTTTCGTGTTTAGCTGTTGTGCTGTTGCTTAATAGCTAATGAAAAAGGTTGAAAACTAACACTGAAAAGACATTTGAACTAGACAATATGAAGTGGACCCCAGGGAAAATATCTCTCCAAACAGATTTTCTGGTTTACTTTATGTATTATTTTTAATGGTCTTTCTTTTCCTCAAGTTCCCTTCTGCATTTCTGGTTACTACTATACATTTTTGTGGCAGCATGTTATGAGTAAAGGTATTTGAGAATATAGTTACTGAAATGAATGATGACGTTATCTAATTGCAAGTAAATTTCTCTTTTGCAGATTTATCACTCTGAGGTTATCAGAAATACGCAAAGAAGTGCAATGTCCAATATGTTTAGGTATTGCTATTCTTTCTTTCCACACTCTTTTATTTTAGTTTTTGATGGATGCGACAGAATTGTTTATGCTACATCTTTTGTATGCATGCTATCTTGTGCACGAACTGTCTTCGTAATATGCTCTACTAATATCCTAAAAGATAAGCTTATTTCAAGCTCTCTAGATATAATTGTACACCTCTCTGCAGTAATCTGATGCAACTTGTGCCAGACTCAAGGTGTGTTTAGCTACAATGCAGATCTCAGTGGAATGTGTCAATGTACTGGGCAGTCTCTTTGGTTTTCTGGCTGTAGTTTAGACTGTTAAGATATTATAATGTAGCTTAGGTATAAGACAAGCTGACATGTAATCAGAAGCCCCAAATCAATAACCCAAGGGTTAAAACTTAAAAGGCAAGCTGGTGTGGTTACCTAACTGAACAAAGTAAGTAATGGTGTTGATGCCTGTTGTGAAGCCTTAACCTCAAGGAATCCAACATATTCTTTCCTTCTAAACCTGCATAATCAGTTGTAGGAACATTAAATGGATTTTGTTCAACAATACTCGCCAAGGGGACTTCCGAATATACTTATGTGACATACCATGCCCATGGCCTCATCAATTAGCTTGTCCTGCACATCCACTTTTTTCTATTTTTATTTTGGTCTCATGTCAGAATCATACATGTATGAGAACTCCTTTGAGTCACTACCTCCTGTCAAAGTCATGATGGATTCTCTTGAGCAGTGGCAATGAAGGGAGAATGAACTAGCATATATTGCATTAAATTTGGGTTACTTGGGAACTTAAATTGTTGAAAACAATGTCCTCAGAAGGAAAACCATCAATGAATGCAAGGAAATGAAAGAGAACCACCAACCGCTATATTTGAAGGTTTTGTGAAACCAGGTAGAAATTGCTTTTGAAGGTTTTGTGAAACCAGGTAGAAATTGCTTTTGAAGGTTTTAAACCCCTAGATCATAGTATCATACATTAAGAGGTGGTGTTTTGTGGAAACTAGCAGAAGGAAGGGAAAAACACATGCTTAATCTATTAGCAGCGATTATCTTGCTTTAAGACTGAATCTCAGTATTAGTGTTTCAAATGCTCAAAATCTCAAATAGGTTTTTCTTACGGCTAACCTCCAGATACTTAAGTTTTTTTTTTTTTTTTTTTCCCTTTAGTTTTTTTGGGATGATAGTTTTTCAGAATGTGACTTCAAGTTTAGTGCGTCAATGTTTCTTGTCTGGTGATACCAAAATGAATCATCCTGCTTATAAAGACTTATCTATTATAAGTTAAATGAAAGTTACTCGAGGCACCTAATTTTCTACGTTATTAGCTCTGATGTCTCTCAGGTTAACCCATATTGATCAATTGAATTATGGTTGTCATGAATTATTTGGGGGTACTTGTTTTTATCTTTTTATTCTTTTTTCCTTATATCTCATGGAAAGGATTTTGGATAACTTAAGGTCTCTTTAATTCATATCTCTGCCTCCATTTATATGCAAGTTAAATATCAACTTATATGTGCTAATGTTTCTTATCACTGCGGAAGGGCAGGCATTATCCGAAAGACAAGAACGGTTATGGAATGCTTACACCGTTTTTGCAGAGAATGCATTGACAAGTCTATGCGAATGGGGTATTGATTTAGTTTTATCCTTTTCTGATCAAACAGTTGTTATGTGAACTAATTGAAGAATTGTGACATAGGAACAATGAATGTCCTGCTTGTCGCACACACTGTGCTAGTCGCCGTTCTTTGAGGGATGATCCAAACTATGATGCCCTAATAGCAATATTATATCCAGATATTGATAAATATGAGGAAGAGGTAGTATTACAGACAACTTCTTGTCTTTCCTTTGAACCATTATGTGAAGATATTTGTCTTAATCTGTGTAGGAATTGGCTTTTCATGAAGAGGAGATGGCTCGTAATAAGCAGGTTAGTGTAATGTCTGCTAACTCTTTATAGTTTAAGCACTCTAATGAGCTGGAAATGACATTTTAATTCTGTACGAAAATTCTGGGAAGTATGAAAATATATGTTATGCTTTTCGCTTGCGTTTGTAGCTTGGCCTTGTGAATGTGAAGTGGGAGTACTAAAGAAGCTAAATACTTCTCTGTGGTAGACTGGTAATGGAGCCCTGGGTATTTGCATGATGATTGTATCAGTGTTGAACATTGTAATCTTTAGAAATGGCCAAATTAACCATATGAATGCCTTAAAAACATATAGTTCATGCTTTATTTGATATTTTTCCAGACTTAGAGTTGTTCTGCTTTGTCAGCAGATTCAAGCTTCAATTGCCCAGACACTTAGACGGCAAACAGAAGCACTGGGTAGAAAAAGAACATCAAGAGCAACTCCAGCATTTATAAGGAGATCTGGCAACAGAAACTTAAGGAGACGGAGAAACCAACGAGTTGAGCCTCAAGGATCTGATGACGATGAGGATGCCAATGGTCATGATGACAAAGATTCGTCTTCTGGTGATGATCACAGTGCAGAGGTCAAACCGAAAAGGCCTAAAAGATTGGGAGGTCGATTTTCCCAAGGCTCAACAGCTGGCAATGCCAATGCAGGCTGTGATGAAAATGATTCAGAAATGAACAGAGAGTCACTTGTTGCAACAGCTCTTATTGGCAGCTCAGAAATTCTTGCCTGGGGGAAGGGTGGCATGCGAAGTCAAAAGACTCAAAATAGGTATGGCAGTCTTGGTGGTCGTAATGGCAGGCTTTGCAGGAGTAGCAGAGTCTCAAAGCTGATTGAATCTCTTCAACATTCAAGTGAAAATGATGCAAAGGTAAACTTGCTGCGTAATCAAGCTTCTGTGATCTGTATGCTTGTTTACATAATAAGAGTGATTTCACTTTTTATTTTTTTTATTTTTAT
This sequence comes from Ipomoea nil, assembly GCF_001879475.1. Lineage (NCBI taxonomy): Eukaryota > Viridiplantae > Streptophyta > Magnoliopsida > Solanales > Convolvulaceae > Ipomoea > Ipomoea nil. Next base: position 5,850,459 of record NW_017616745.1, read on the forward strand.
TTTAAGAATTATTCATTTATTTGTTTTTTTTTACAGGTTGATATTGGTCTGATGCTTGTCTCCTTGTGCGAGGAAGATATTCCAAGTTTGCAGCGACCATACCTTTGCTGCAGGCCCACTTTGACAGTCAAACATTTGATCCAAGTAAATATTTCAGATCTAAAACCTTTTTAATATTTTTTTTTTTTTTGTAATAAACAATTGTTTTTTTTTTTTTTTCATTGCAATGCTCGATTTTGATTGCATCTCTATACAGTATGTCTCGCTGCAGACCTCAATACAAGCCGATGAAATTGACATGTTGGTAATGAAAGAGCTTTCTCCTACTGATAAACCTTCAAGCTCAGAGGCTGTTCCCATCACCAAATCAGTCGCAGGGGTGCCTTGCAACAGCGAATTCGACAAGTTACAAGAACACCAGACATTGGAAGAAATCCAACCAAGCTGTGGCTTTAGTCAATGTAACCTGGTAAGCACTTGCTTTCGCTTCATCTTAGGTTTATAAAGATGTGCATTTACAGTATACATACCGCAAATCCAAAAGAGACCTATATTCTCCCATCTCGTAAGTCATAACATTCATTTCAATCTTCAGCTTCTGGCATACCGCCGAAAGCCAAAGGAGTAGAGGCGGTGGTGATGAAGGGAATGACAAATGACAAACGACAAACGTTGACGCGGTTCGTGTAACATGCTGTGCACAGATACTTGGCAATTTCAATTTAGCTGTTTAACCAAGTGGGAAGGTCAGTTAATCCTTTGTATTGTATCTATACATCTATGAAGGTGTGATCTATATATAGCCCGATGAAAACAACACTAACACATTGACTAGTTGTTCCTGTATGTTATAAACATTTCTTTTCTGAGATACCAATGATACTAGGTTAAATTGTTAGAAGTATATGCACCCTTTTCCCCCCTAAGATTCCTTCTGTATGAAATATCCTACATATTTACTCTTAGGTTAAAGTTTGTTACTGTGGGGGATGTTATTATTCATTTTGTGTCTAGTGTTTCTGCAGTGTCATCTCCAGTTTTACAATGCCCCGGATTTCTGTCTAAAATTGTATCTTGTGTGTTTTGTTAGAGGTATATAGGCAAATTATACTATGAACCATGATTCATATTGCAATATGAATCATGAATAAATGTTCATTTTTAGAATATTGAATTTTCATTTTTTGGTAGTATATCTAAAAATGAACCTTCAGACTTCAGAAGATGAACATTCAATGTACTAAAAACGAACTTTATGTCAATGGTTCATCTTGCAAGGTGCACTATGGTCCATGGTATAACACCATAATGATTGAGGTACATAAGGCATAAGTGTACAACTTGCAAAGCACAAGGTGTAATTTTATAAAGAGTTTTACTACATGGACTTTCAATCTCTACTTCTTCACTTTTACTCCTTGACGTGGCAACCATTGATAAATTATCTTACGAGTTCTGCTACATCCTACATGTACTTTCAAATTTTACTCCCTCACTTTTACATCATGATGTGACAAAACAAGGATATGATATTTTCATCATGTAGGTGTTCCAGAAAAAGTGTCTACATCAACAATTTGTGAGAGTGAGTAGAAGTTGAGAGTAAAAAGTGAGAGTACATGTAGTCTTTTTCTTATCTTACATAATGTGGGTCCAAAAGAAAATGTCTACATCAAAAGTTTAAGTGAGAAAGTAAAAGTTGGGAGTAAAATTAGGGAGTTTAAATATTATTTTCCTTTTACAAAACGTACAACATTATAGTAACTCATGACATTGTCAAATTTTCTTACAATTTCAAATTTTTGACAAACAAAATCTCCTAATGATAAGGTTTTGTTGTTGAGATTAATGAAATAATCAAAATAACGATGTATTAAGAGATTGAAAATAATTTTCTCCTAAAAACATAGAAAATCATTTTACATTGATCAATAATGATGTTTTTTTTTTTTTTTTTTTTTTTTTTTTTTTTTTTTTTTTTTTTCAAAGGAAAGCTCACCATCGACATTCAAAGGTGTTTTCTGGGTGAAGTTGCCTTGTGACTTAAGTTCATAAAAGACCACAAAAAATGTAAACTAATTTAGGTTGTTTATAACTGATTAGTTTAAATGAAGAAAGTCAGGGGTGTTTGATAGGGAATATACTTTGATTTTGACTTCTTTATACGTTCGTGTTCTCGTTTGGTAGTCGGGTCGGTGTCAGACGGTTTGGATTAACGGGTCAAAGTTAAACCCGTCAATGCTTGCCCCTATATAAGGGGCATTAGCCCTCTCTTGACGACACTCTCTCTCTCTAGATGTACATCTCTTCCCTCTCTCTACAAAATAGAAGAACAATAATTAATAAAGACTCCTTTGAGCTAAGATTCTTGAATTTATTCCTTATTCTACATACATACGGTATACATTTCACATGTATCGGGTAATTAAGCGTATCAGTGTTAATTTTATCGAACCGAATTTGTAAACTGTTAATCAAATCGAAATTTCTATTTCTGAATTAATCTAATCGTTTTTTTTTTATTTTAATTTAACTGGTTCGTTAACTGATTAACTAAAATATTTTAATACAATTTAAAAATCTTAAAATTTATAAATAAAATTTGTAAATGTATATTTTCATACCACAACATACATACACACACACACACACACACACACACACACACATATATATATATATATATATATATATATATATATATATATAGTCATTACATCTGTATATAAATAATAAAATTTAAACACTAGTCTGATAGTATAATTTATGAACTATAAATAATTGCCCCATATAGTATACACACGCATACGGTACTTTGGTTTTAAGTTACTAATAAGCTATACACCCTGTTTGGTAATGTTCTCAAAATAAGCTCCTAGCTTAAAATAAAAGCTTATTTTGAAAAGTCACCTTAGATAGCGTTTCAAAATAAGCTCATAGTTTCCTAACTTTTTTTTTTCCATTTTTATCCTAGTTATTTTAAAGAAATGACATAATTTATACTTTCCAATTAATTTTTTTTCCTTTATCCGCAACTTTCATCGCAATTATTATTATTATTATTATTATTATTATTATTATTATTATTATTATTATTATTATTATGAGATTTGCAACAATATTACTACTTCATTATGAGATGCTAGATCATGATTATGCTAATAGTTTTATTTCAAAATGTTAATTATTTTTTAAAGACAATGTTAAATTTTAATATGTAAACAAACTAATTTAAATTTTATGAAGATATCCTTTTTAGTCTTGTTATATTTATCAATTTATCAAAAAGTTAATTTTACCAAACACTTTCAATCATAACAGCTAGCTTAACAGCTCTTTAGTTTTTAGCTCCGAGCTTATAACTTTTCAGCTAGATTTGCCAAACAGAGCCTAAAGCAAAATGAAAGGGATAAAGTTCTCCCGCAATTTGTTGCATTTGGGAGTTATGGAATATCAAGAGTTTAGAAACTTCATAATCATCATAAATAATTAAATAAATATGAAAAGAAAATCAAAGTGAATAATAAGCAAAAAGAGAGAGGAGAGTAATTCACAAAATTAATTTGAGTAATAATTGTTGATCCATAATTGAGAATTAACATTGCAATAATTATGTTATGTTTCTAATGTATAAGCATTTACTATCTCCACACCAACTGCAAATAACATTAGCAAAGTATGAATGCATTAATTGTGTTCACATTTACTTCAATAAACAAATTATTCTTGCAAATTCCAATAACTACATGTTTTGAATTACAAATGACTTTTACAATCTCCAAGACTAACATTAATTGATTGGAGATAAATTTAAAATACAGAATCAATATTTACATGAACATCTACACCTATTTCAACACTATAAATAAGTCATCATCCATAACCAATACTACAATTATGTTTTGGTTGTGTCTGGAATTGAGAGGATGGTCGTGACTAGAATAGGGAGAAGAATATTTCTGAGAGCTTAGATCTCTTATAGAGCTTTATACTGTGCAATCTAGAGAAGAAGAATATTTTTAGGAGCTGAAGAACTTAGGTATGTTTTTCTGTTTCCACAGCTATTACTTTCTTTGCTAATTTAGAGGATGTCAAAAATTTAATTGGTAAATTTGTTAAATTACTAATAATCTGTGCATACCCCTTCCAATTTATATAAAAATACTAATAATCTGTGCATCGCACGGGACAATTACTAGTCATTAATTGAACCAAATTATTTCAGTTAAGAAACAATTAACTGAATTTTGTCAGTTCAGTGGGTTAATTAATCTTTCACCAAATCAAGCACACCCTTTAAAAAGGAGTTAATTCCAGCAATCCAGCAATAGTCTTCCGACTATTGCAATTTTTCAAAATTGGTCATCGTCTTTTAATTTGGACAAAATAGACCCTTGACTATCAGATTTGTTCCAGCATTGATCATTCCGTTAGAGATCAGTTTGTTAGGCGTTAGTATAAGGGCTAAAATGATTTTTTCCTTAGCTATTGCTTTCTTCTTCCTCCCTTGTCCGACTATCGACCATCTTCTGCTTCTCTATTTCCGACGTCAAGCTCTATTTCCGACCTGCGGATAGAAGTGATTCAGGTAAAACAGTGAAGCAGAAGATGGCCGGTGGTCGGACAAGGAGGAAGAAGAAAGCAATAGCTATGGAAAAGATCATTTTAGCCCATACCTAACGCCTAACAAACTGATTTCTAACGAAAAGATCAATATTGAAATAAATCTGATAGTCAAGGGTCTATTTGTCCAAATTAAAAGATAAGGACCAATTTTTAAAAATCGCAATAATCAAAAGACCATTGCGTAAATTCCTTAAAAAGTCAACAAGCAACTTTTGCAAGGACTCGAAATTAGAACCTAAAAAAAAAAAAAAAAAAAAAAAAAAAAAAAAAAAAAAAAAAAAAACTAGAAAGGCAGAAAGTATGTTCAGTCTCCAGCAAGAAACAGCCCATTGTTTAATGTTTACCAAATCCTATGGGCGGATTCTATGGGAATCATTGTACCATATCTCTTCGCTTCGCTACAAGAGAGAATCGAATATGTTTTTTTTCTTTCCATTTTGTATGTTTTGACGTTTTGTTTGAACAACATTACATACTTTCAAACTTCTTATAATTTAATTTGGTAGATTTGTATATTTATAAAAATATATGAAAGTTCAATTTTTTTTTTAAAAAATGACACTTAATTCTTTAATTATAACAATTTTGTAGATTTAGGCTCTGTTTGGCAGAGCTTATTTATGAGCTTATAGTTTATTTTAAGCTACTAATAAGTTATAAGCTCTGTTTGATAACGTTACCAAAATAAGCTTCTAGCTTCTTAACTTTTTTTTTTTCCTATTTTTATCCTTATTATTTTAAAAAAAAATTACATAATTTACCATTCTCAATTAAAACCCTTTTCTCTTCTCCTTTATCCGCAACTTTCACCGCAAATATTATTATTATTATTATTATTATTATTATTATTATTATTATTATTATTATTATATTATGAGATTTGCAATAATATTGCTACTTCATTATGATATGCTAGATCATGATTATGCTAATAAATTTATTTCAAAATGTTAATTTTTTTAAAGACAAAATATTAAATTTTAATATGTAAACAAACTAATTTAATTTTTATGAATATGTCCTTTTTAGTCTTTTTACGTTTATCAGCTTATCAAAAAGCTATTTTTATCAAACACTTTCAATCATAACAGTTAGCTTAACAACTCTTCAGTTTTCAGCTCCGAGCTTATAGCTTTTCAGCTTTCAGCTTATTTTCAGCTTTCAGTTCCTAGCTTATAGCTTTTCAGCTAGGTTGCCAAACAGAGTCTTAGTCTCTCAATTATTTGGTACAGAATTAGTGAATTAATTATTATCAAAGTGACGAATTCACTCTTTTAGGATTCAAATCAATCACTTTATTGAGTGGTACATTGGTGAAGGGTCTCATGAATCAATCATGAATTCATGATGATCATTCTTAGAGCATCCATAGTAGTTTAACTTTGATTTTTGAGGGGTTTTTGTAAAAGTGATTAGGAAAGAGAATGTGAGAGAGGGGAGAAAAAAGAATAAATAAATAAAATTGAATTTAAAAAAAAAAATGTAAATCGTGAAGTCAGGCGTGCCTGACGTGCCACCGGGCGCATGCAGTGCACACACCCGGCTTTGGCCAAGCTGTTTTGCGCACATCGTTTCATTTTTTTTCTTGAGTTGCGCCCTAACCCGATCTTGGCGGAAGAACCCTCCACTCTCTCTCCTAATTATCATAATTTTTGCTGATATTATCCCCTAAATATACACTAGTACGGATGCTTTTACCTATATTCTTTGTGCATATTGGCCAGTATTATTAAAGGAGTAAATACCTAAAATGGTCCATTGACTATAGTTAAATTCACAAATTGGTCCTCGACTTTTAATTTCAACCAATTAAGTCCTTAACTTTGTAATTTTAACACAATTTGGTCCTCTGTCTATTTGACTGTTTGTTGACTGTGATTTTTGAGGATATATATGTAATTTCATGGTCCATCGTCAGTTTTTTAAGGTTCCGGTTGCATTTTCAGACCGCACTGTTACATTTGAATCCACCGCCGAAAGCAATCTACCAAATCCGGTCGCCTTTCTTCACCTCCCTTTGGATTCAATATAGTTGAGTTCGAACCAGAGCGAAGAAGACGACGTGTTTCCGAACCGGTGCAACGCCATCCTGGAGGCCTCCACATGCTCCGACGAGAGCTGAAGGTTCTTCTGGAGATCGTTGATCACGGTCAACAAACGGTCAAATAAATAGAGGACCAAATCGTGTCAAAATTGCAAAGTTAAAGACTTAATTGGTTGAAATTAAAAGTCAATGATCAATTTGTGAATTTAGCTATAATTGAGGAACCATTTTAGGTATTTACTCTTATATTAGAGATACGGAGCAATAATCAAACACAATTTTCTTTCTGATACCGTGATACGACAACAATACATTAAAAAAAAAAAAAAAAAAAGATAAGTTGAAATAAAAAGAAATAATTTTTGAACATATTTTAACATTCACGAAATGCATATCTAGTACATACGCATCACTTCAACAATTATTGTCGGTCATCCTTTTCAACACTCGGACCCACTTCTACCTTATCCTCTATCAGAATTATATATATATATATGAAAAATTTTAAATTATCGAATGATGTTTAAGACTTTATATTGAGTATTTTTAAAGATAAATAATACAACTTTTAATTTGTATTGAGTATAAAGTTAATATTATCTCTATATTTTTTAACACATTTTTATTCTAAAATTTTACGAAAACTCTCAAAAGGTTGTTGCGTGATGAGTTGTATAAAGTACAAACCTCGAATAAAAATCTCTAATTAATTTTTTTTTTTAAATCATATTATCTCATTCATTTAACATGAGTAACAAATATTTTCATTATTTGCTCATCACGTTACTCATCATTAAAAAACAGTTTCTTATTAAAGCTGGATTGGAACTTTTTTTTTTTTTTTTTGAGAAAAAAAAAATGGACACAAACAAATGTGGGGGCCATTCTGTCGAGTGCTCACTTAATTATTGATTCTTACAAGATAAGGATCAACAACATTACATAGTAGCTCAATTTTATTTAATTATTTATTTCATACTAAAAAAAAACAAAACAATTCAAGACGGATTTATAGATATTTAGGTCATTCAGAGTAGACAAAATTCATAAAAAGTACACCTTCATTTCAAAGTTCAAACCATTAGAGTAGAAGAAACGACATAAAGATTAAACAAAAGACATGATTACACATAGTGATTAACATATAAGCAAGCAAATTAAAGTACTAATCATAGATTCTTAGTATGCATAGGATCAAGGATTTCGCTGAGTCATTGTGTCACCGTGATCTACATCCTTCCAAATGTTCTGTCGTGCTAGGATATAAAGAGCTCTTGTAGTTGAAGATTCAACTTTTTAAGGGAAGATTTTTTGGTGAACTTATAAATCTTCACAAATGTTCCGTCATGTCAGGATATAAAGAGCTCTTGTAATTGAAGATTCAATTTTTCGAGAGAAGATTTTTTGGTGAGCTTATAGATTGGTTATGGTAAAACCGATGTGTTTTGACAACATTTTTGTAGTAGCCGATCCAAGTAAAAGATCATATCGATAGTACAAGAAGTGAAGCACTCATATTATATATAGCTTGTATTTACATGTATATATCCATCATCTCTTATCTCAATCCTCAACGATGCTTGGATCTGGTTTCTCCACTATACATCCTGCACATATATATTAAATTAAATTTTAAAATGTTAATTGATACCAGATACCAATATTACAATTCCAAAACTAAAAAAAAAAAAAAAAAAAAAAAAAAATCTAAATTCTCTAACCAAATTGATTGAATAATTAACTTTATAATTATAAAATTTTAAATTTAATTCCTAATAAAACTGTTTATTATGATTTAAACCAAATATTTATGAACAACTTAATTAAACTGATCTACTTATTAAGACACCTTTTTGATTTGGGTGATTAACTTAATCTAAATTGATCCACCTAATTAGTTCAAATTCGTGATCCTGTAATTACGAATTATATCCTTAGCCATTTCAATTGGGTTATCAGCTATTTTGAATACATAATGATATATGTATGTATTGGAGGAGAGGTATGTATGTGTATGTGTATGTATAGTACCAGTCATAAACAGTGGGGGAGTTGGGGTGAATAGGCTTGTCAAAAACCGCTGCTCCGATTCTCTTGGTGGCGAGGTTACTCCCCGGGTGGAACACGCTCCTCCACACGTTCTCCTTACGCGCCGTCGGAGACGGAGTCGACGGCGTCGTCGGCGTTGTAGGGCTCGCCGGCATCGTCATCGACCTCTGGTACTTGCTGCTCGATCCTTCCCCAGCTTCCACACCTGCACATACCCCAATCAAACCTAACATAATTCCATTTCTCTTCGAAAATAACTCCGATTCAATCACATATACATGTATATTGAAGTTTAGAAGAAGATAATTCTAATTCTCTACGAAAATAACTCGATTCAATCACATATATATGTATATTGAAGTTTTGAAGAAGATCATTCTAAATCTCTACGAAAATAACTCCGTTTCAATCATATATATATATATATATATATATATATATATATATATATATATATATATATATATATATATATATATATATATATATATATATAGATATTGAAGTTTAATTTAGAAGAAGATAATTGTAAATCTCTACGAAAATAACTCGATTCAATCACATATATGTATGTATATTGAAGCTTAGAAGGCGATTGATTACTTGTTTGAACGGAAAGGGTTTTGCGGAGCTTATCGAGGCCGGTTTCCGGCTGAGGTCCGGCCATAACATCATCCCACAGCTTCTCTAACATCTTTCCTCTCTGTTTTTTCTCTGCTCTAAGCTCAATGGTGTGAAGTGTAGTGAGAGCAAGAACACATAATAAATAGATGCACTTTGGAAATAAAATATCTCCATCTTAATCCCTTTCTTTTTCTTTTTCTTTTTCTTTTTCTTTTATCTTTTTTTTTTTTTTTGTTATTATTGTTATAAAATATAAAAACAATGAGGTATATGTAGGCGTGTGCATTCGGACGGTTCGGACGGTTCGGACGGATTGGGTGAGGGATAGGTGCATCCGGTCGGATTTCGGATATGTATTTTGACTACCCTATCCGTTTAAAAATGTTGACTTATCCGGTCGGTTATATCATTGTTCGGTTTGGGTCGGGTCGGTCGGATATCCGAAATTATTTCGGTTATTAACAATTGTTGAAATCAAATCAAAAAATCATAAATTAAAATCAAAAGCACAATAATAAGTAACTGAAAGTCTGAAATATTGAATAAATAAGTAAATAATTAATAGAATGATAGTGTAATAGACTAATACCTGTAATACTAAGTTACTAAGTTAGTAATTAGTATTACTATTACTAAGTAGTCTATTAACTAACATTAAGAGTCTTAACTCTTAAGTGGCTAAGAGTCTAAGACTCCAAAAAAACTACAGAAGTACATACTAGCTAGTATACTACTTACTACATACAAATTTACATACTACATACACAACTGTTTAAACTTTAAACCGAAGCACCACAAAAACAAATTCACCCAAAATCAGCAACTCAGCATTCAGCAACTCCTAGACTTTTAGAATTCAGACAATTAGAGTTATTCTTCTTCCTGTGAATTGTGGCAAGTTAGTGTAGATAATTAGTACACAAGCAAGTAAGCAAGTAAAGCAACTGAGCAAGCATTAGAAAATGAAAAACAGAGAAGGGATTATATAAATATTGGCTCAGTAAGCATTTTTTCCATATCATTTGGATTAAGGGCCTATTGCTTCAATATACCTTAAGTATAGAGCAACTGACCAACTTAATCCTTTCCTTTTCAGATTGAAGGTGGAAGCTTCATCATTGCCAAACTTGCCAACTTAAAGTGAACAGACATAATAAAATAGTCCATACATTACCAAATGCCCAAGGTAGGTACTTGAGGCAGCAACTTAGTACAAGTTACCAGGCCTTCATACTTACAGAGTTTGAGACTTACAGATGTCCAGTGTAATTGAGTCAAACACAGTGGGCTCAAAAAATAGCAAGTGAGATTAGATTGCAATTTAGTTAAACAGTCAAATACTGTAAAAGATTGCAATACAATCAAGTAAGTAAATCAAGTAATGTAAATAATAACATTACAGGAATTGTAGCAAGTGTAGAACCAAGAGACCTCCCACTTCCGGCAATTTATATCCTACACCACGGCGCGCGTTGCACTATGCGCCCAGATGCAAAACGACGTCGTTTTAATTATTTTTTTTTTTGAAATTTCCCGCCCCAGTGAATGGCAGTAGTTTTTTCTTTAAAAAAAAAACCCGCTGTTCAAGAATGTACATAATGTTATGCTAGAATACACATAATGTTATACATGAATATACATAATTATATAACAAAATATACATACTCTTTTTAAAAGATAATACACATAATCTAACATAATACATAATAAACATAAACTTTTAACATAATACACATCAACTCTTAACATAATACACACAAATTTTCTGATTCGGATGTACATAATTGTATAAAAAGAATGTACATAATTGTATAAAAAATACACATAACTGTATGAACCAATACACATAACGTTGTGAACAAATACACATAATCTCAGCAACTTCCTACCGCGCCTCCCAACACTACCCCAAAACGACGTCGTTTTGGGAGGCGCGCGGCGCACAGTGCTATGTGCGCCGTGGTGTAGGATATAACGATTGCCCACTTCCACCATCACCAATTAACTCTGCAAAATAAACAAGAAAAGTATTAACAATTTAAGCAATTTAAAATATAAGTATAAAGGATTATAATGTTAAAACTAAAAAGTCATATCTTTTTCAAACCTCTCCAACTCTTCCAGATTCTCCTCAATACATAAAGGAGTATTTTGCTTTCTAAGCCAATCTTGTGTACACACCAATGCTTCCACAATTTTTGGAGTTAAAGAACTCCTAAAAGGATCCAATACTCTTCCAGAAGTACTGAAGGCAGATTCTGAGGCTACAGTGGAGATTGGAATGGCTAGGACATCCCTAGCAAGCTTAGACAGAACTGAAAACCTAGCAGAGTTGATCTTCCACCATCCAAGTATATCAAAAGATTCTTCCTCTTCAACTATTCCCTCACTCAAGTACATATCCAACTCAGTTTGTTTCTTACCCCCATACTCCAATCTTTGCTTTTTAATTTGGGACTTCAGAAAATGTTGTGGCTTCCCAACAGAAAAAGAAGAGGCAGATGTAGGCTGTACAGACACAGGCACAGAAGGGACAGAAGAAGAGGCAGATGTAGAATAATCATCAAATAACTCAGCAAGACCAGCAACTACTTTGTCATAGAATGGTTGACCCTTTTCCTCACCATACATATGATTAAACTGAGTAGGCATATACTCTAACTTGTCACTAGGGTCTAGAATGTTTGTAAAAAATATCATTAGATTCATTTTTTCCACATCACCCCAATACTTCTCAAATTTTGCCTTCATAATTTTCTCCATCACACCAACTGGCCCACCAACTTCCACCATGCCTATCAATAGGCAGTAGAGATCAGAAATCTCAGTAAAGAATGTGTTTGAGGTGACATATAAAGAACCAGAAATTCTAATGGTCATGTCATAAAAACACTTCAGTAACTGAACCAGACTGCCAACAGATTCCCAGTCCATAAAATCAGGAATTGAATTACCCAAATCAGACTTGAAAGAGCAATCTGACTCCAAAGATTCAAACACTTTTTGGTAAGTTAATGCAGACTGCAACATCAAATAGGTAGAGTTCCATCTGGTTGGAACATCTAAACACAAAGAAGACCTTTGTTCAATACTCAACCAATCAGCCAAATCTCTGAACTTCTTGAGTCTAGCAGGAGAGTTTCTAACATATCTAACCACCTCCCTAACCTTCTTAACTGAACTATCACAATCCTTAAGATCATCTTGAACTACTAGGTTTAAGATATGAGCAATACATCTCATGTGGAGATACTTTGTCCTCACAGTAGATGATCCCCAAGACAACATTTTTTTCTTCAGAAACCCCATAGCAGTGTCATTTGATGAGGCATTATCAAGAGTCACAAAAAACACATCTCTAAGCCCCCACTCAAGCAAACAATTTTCTAGGGCTTTGGCTAGATATTCACCTTTGTGAGAAGTAACAGGGACAAATGCAAGGATTTTCTTATGAAGCTTCCACTCAGAATCAATGAAATGGGCAGTAACTACCATGTAGTTAATTCTTTGGATGGATGTCCAAGAATCTGTAGTGATACTAACCCTATAACTGCTTCCCCTTAAAAATTGCTTCAATTTCAGTCTCTCCTCATCATAGACAACTAGGATGTCCCTACTTATAGTCCACCTGGATGGAACTATAAACCTAGGGCAAGCAATAGCTATGAACCTCCTGAAACCTATTCCCTCCACAAACCTAAAGGGCAATTCATTTATGATTATCATTTCAACCAAGGCCCTCCTTATTGACTCTTGATTAAAAACCCAAGTCCCTATTTCTCCCACAGTAGGCTGACCATCTGTAAGTGATGTAACAGCCTGAAATGTTAACAGGGACTGCCTAGTTTCCTTGGAGTGAGGATTTTTCAAACAGCTAAACATGTGATTTCTTAAGGAAGAAGTCTCATGTTTTTTTGTCTCACAGTGGTAAATTTTGGCACAATAAATGCATTTGCCTTTTACAACCACATTATTAGTGTCCTTTATTGCCTCAAAATGATCCCACACTGGTGATTTGGAAGCAACCTGTTTCCTCTTCTTGGCTGGAACAGCAGTAGGAGGTTGCTCATTCTGTTGATTCTCAACAGTTTGGGCTTCCACCCCTGAAGGTCCATCAATTGGGGAGCTGGGAGGTTGACTACCAGGAGTACCAGGCATACTGATATTATCCATCTAAAAATAGTGAACTATCAGTACACACAACAGGATTCAAAAGCATTCCAGAATCAGACACATTTTGTGTCATCATTAGTCAGGAATGCATAATTAATTAAAAGGCATTATTCAATACAAAATTACAAATATACAAATACAATTAAGGGAATACATCCATAAACTTACAAAGAAATCTAGATTCAGGGATATATTTAAAATATCCAGATGAATCAGAGACTGTTATAACATAAAAACAGCTCATTTCATCAACATCATTAACTGAATTTCTAAGGGGCTTCCACCAATTAAAGCCTTTAAGAGACATTATAAGTTTATAACACTCAAATTCATAAGACTCTTATAAGTTATAACAGTCAGTGCTTCCACCAGAAACAAGGGACAAGTGATATACAATCTGGAACTTCTCAACATATTGACTTAATCACAGTCCACAATTCAAAGAATCATAGAAACCATAATCAAGTATCATAACATCACAAACAAGGGACAAGGGACAAGTGATATACAATCTGGAACTTCTCAACAGATTGACTTAATCACAGTCCACAATTCAAAGAATCATAGAAACCATAATCAAGTATCATAACATCACAAACAAGGGATAAGGGACAAGTGATATACAATCTGGAACTTCTCAACAGATTGACTTAATCACAGTCCACAATTCAAAGAATCATAGAAATCATAATCACACACAGTCAGTGCTTCCACCAGAAATCCATAATGTCACACAACATATCACACATTCACAGATTCTGAAATCAAGTTTATAACACTAGGGTTTTCATAAAAAGTCAGTGCTTCCACCACATTATCACAGACTCACAGAGACACAAAATAGATCACAAATTCGCAATAAACTCAGAGCAATATGCCAATAACTCTAAGAAATAACTTTTACAAAACTAGGGTTTGCAGTAACAACTAACAAAGTCAGTGCTTCCACTACAATATCACAGAGACCACGTAATACATCACAATAAATTTAAGAATTGCAAATATATAAAAATAGGGTCAGCGAGTTACTTCTTTTATCACAAATACCCCGGAGAACGAGGGCTTCAGGCCTTCAGATTACTGGAAGTCGACGTCTCGACGACACCAGTAGTCCACCACAGCACCACAGCACCACAACACCAGTCAGGGCCCCAGGGCTTCCACCAATGACCAATGTTTCGTCGTCTATACGACCAAGGAGAGTATAAACTACAAAGAAGGAGAGTATAGAGTACAGAAGAGAGAACTGAGGAGTGAGGACTAAAATCGCAAGGTGCGACTGCGCAGAGAACCAGAGAGAACTGAGAGTCTCAGAGAATGAGAGAAGAGAAGCTCTCGTCTGGAAACCCTAGCAAGAGAAGGGAATCAAGAGACTGACTGCGCAAGTGTGAAGTTAGGAGTAACAACATATATATATATATATATATATATATATATATATATATATATATATATATATATATATATATATATATATATATATATATATATATATATATACTAAGCCTAAACGACGTCGTATTGCTATCTACGTACGCAACCCTAGCTTTAATCGGGTATCCGGGCGGATCGGGTGCATTTTTAAGCCACCCTACCCGAATGCCGTAAACCGACGTCGTTTTAGGCGTCGGTTCGGTTTTGCAATTCGGGTAGCGGTTCGGTTCGGTTGGTCTAGTTCGGTTCGCGGTTCGGCCGATTTTTTCGGTTTGTTCGGATTCTGCTCAGCCCTAGGTATATGAATGAAAAAAATGATATCCATGATGTGACATTGACATTATAGGTAAAAGTTAAATCTGACAATTCATTCCACAATAATAACACAAATACAATAAAACTAAGCACAAATACGACATGTTAAGGTTAACGGTCTAAACATGAATACAACTTTTAAATAAGTTTATACGATAGATATGTTTAATTGACCTGTTATGTGTATGATTCAATTAATACCATTTAACTGAAGTTATGTACAATTTAAATATTTTATAATATTAAGCATAATACTAGTATTTTATATATAGAAATTATATTAAAAAAATAACAAAGAAATATATAATTTAACCAATTAATAAGAGAGATAAAGTATAATAAATAGAGTAATATTGAGTGTGTGTGTATATATATATATATATATATATATATATATATATATATATATATATATATATATATATATATATATATATATATATATATATATTGAGTTAATACCCAAAATCGTCCTCGACTATAGTGGTTTTTCTCAATTTCGTCCTAAACGACTTTGGTGACCTAATATCGTCCCAGACTTTTGTGTTTCGCTCAATTTAGTCCTAGACTTTTGTGTTTTTACTCAATTTAGTCCCTCATTTGTTATTCTGTCCATTTGGTCTTAAATAAATAGATAATTCAGTAATTTTAATATTGGCATCTCTTTACTCATAAACATGTGAACTGCGAAATCCTTTTTTTTTTTTTTTTTTTACGAATTACTCCCAGAATTACTCTTAAAACTGCGAATATAAAATTTGATTTGCAGGTCTAGGAGTAATTCTGGTTGTAATTCGTACAAGAAAGAGGAATTTCGCACTTCACAAGTTGAAAGTAAAGAGAGATCAATATTGACATTACTGAATTGTCCCTTAATTTAACACCAATTTGACGGAATAACACATGGAGGACTAAATTGAGCGAAACACAAAAGTCTGGGACGATATTAGGTCACCAAAGTCGTTTAGGGCGAAATTGAGAAAAATCACTATAGTCGAGGACGATTTTGGGTATTAACTCTATATATATTTGAAGTTAACACCGTCTCCAATCACTACATATCTTCTAAGCACAAGGTGAGCAAATATATTTAATTTCTCTCCTCTTAAATTAAAGAAAATTGAAATAAAAGTGGATTGTCAATTTGTCATGTTATTATTGATCACAAGTGGCAAGTGGAAGGAAGAAGACATACATAGTAACATATTAGAATGTATGGCCCACACTTAGCAGTGTCTTTAGAGGGATGACTCATCACAATGAGTGTGATGTGTCGAAATTTAAAAAAAAAAAAAAAAAAGTTGGTGTCATGACTTCAAAAAGATATTACACATAAATAATAATAATAATAATAATAATAATAATAATAATAATAATAATAATAATAATTTTATTATTTTTGAAACCAATAATAATATATTATTGATTTTGTTGAAGTTTATTATTATATTCAATTTTTAATTAATGCATGATTAAATTGTTAATTATTATTTTTTAAATGTTATTGACTCTATTAAATTGTAGTATCTGTTTAAACATATTTTCTCAACATAATAAAGCATAAAGAGTCAACAACGTCTTCACAAGCTCGGGCTCGATCTAATTATTATTATTTTGTTACATCATAATTATACTCTAGCCAATAGTATACTTACGTGTTTTTTAAGCCTCCATATATTTAGGGGTGGCTTATGAGTGCTTTAATTAAACAATTTAATTTTATGTGATTATATTCTTTTGAGTTAATTCCATTTTTGGTCATAGATTTATATGTGATAATCTATTTAAGTCTTTTTTATTAGAACATCCACTTTTGGTCATAGTATTATTGTGACATGACCATTTTTTATCCTTTATCAACAAAACATTTCTTATATCGTTAAATACAAGGACATTTCGGTCTTCAATTATAGATTTTTTCAACAAAATAAACATAAAAAAATATAGTGATTCAGCCTACTTTGTATAAAAAAAAAAGATTGAAATGTCTTTGTATTTAACGTCATTTCATCAATTTTGTTGAAGAATGACTAAAAATGGCCATGCCACAATAATACTAGGACTAAATGAGGATGTTATAATAAAGGACTAAAAGGCTCTAATTTTTTTTTAGTACAACTAACTCTGTTGCAATGCAATATATGCTCTACGCACAGAGTAAATACCGCCTCCTGAGGCTCAAACCTACCATCTCTCATATGAGAGAGCAACTTAGTACGACTAGACCACGATGTCAGTAGCTTGTGTAATTATATTTATAGATATTAGTCCGCAGTTAATTTTCTTCTCTCAAAAGGTTGAATTCATAACCGCAATGGCCTCTCGAACTGAGTCAGGATCAATTGTCGATGCGCACAAGAGATCTGTCTACTCTGAACATAACCCCATATTTCTGCCGTCGAAATAACCATTGAGCTAAACTCATGCGGGCTAGTTCATTGTCAATCTAGTTATATTCAATATGTATAATGATATTAATGTTTATTAACATCAAATAAATAAGAAATATAAACGAACGAGTCACATAAATAACTGTGCAAACCAAAATAAAATTTGTTACTTTATTACGTTTCATAAGTTGTATACACAAGGTAAATAACAATCAAAATCAATCGTTGCATACATTGTTTGACAAACAACTTTGAGTCTTGAGAGTGTAATAATGTCTCGATGGAGCCCGGGGGAAATTGCCTATAAAATAATTATAAAAGAAATTTAAAAAAAAAAAATTGTTAGAAGAAAATATAGGTGTCAAATCCGAAAATGGATAAGGATGAAGAATTGGTAAATGTGGGGCCAATATGATAATGTCTGCTATTGAGAGGTTGCTATTCATGTGTCATCATTTTTGGAGTAAACCTAATATATAATAAATTGCTCAAATGTGTGGGCCCTACCTATGTGATTTTTTAATGCATTTTATTTTACGGTTGGTAAGATGTTAGTTTTAGAAACTACAGTAAAATTCAGTATTCTCTCAGTTGCACTTGTCACACAATATCTTTTTAGTGTGATTTACTCTATATATATATATATATATATATATATATATATATATATAAAGTTTTTCGTGTCCGCAAAGAGTAAAGCCCAATTTATTGGGCCGTTCAGGATTTTTTATGAGAGTTAGGCTCATCACATTTCTAAATGTAAATTATACCGTAGACCAATATCCACCTTACATTAGACTCTAAGGGGGCGTTTGGTTCAGGTTATATAACATAACCAAGGGATTGTGACATTCCAAAGCTCACATTCCGGTGTTTGGTTCATATTATCTTAGGGAATCTGACATTCCCAAGGAATGTCATATTCCCTCCACATAGGATTTTGAAGGGAATGTGATTCCCTTCAAAATCTTAGGTAATGTAAGATAACCTTGGTTATCTTAAGGATATTATAGTGTGTATAAAAGATAACCCTAAACCAAACATGATTATATTGCATACCCCAATTTTAACCAAACACAGGAATCTAACATTCCAGTAATCTAATATTCCCAGCAATCTAACATTCCCTAAGGTAATCTGACATTCCGTGAACCAAACGACCCCTAAACGATATTCTTTTCAGATTAGCGCAACTTACCAAAAAAAAAAAAAAAAAAAAAAATCACTTCAGTTTAGTTAACACACCTTTACAGTAAATACATACTCCATAATTTGTTAACTATAATAAGTACATAAACTTAAATATGTATATAATTTGTTAATTATAAGTGTCAAGTGTTCTAATTATGTTATAAGTTCATAGTATATGAACTATTAAGCAAGCTTAAGATCGATTTTCATAAATTGAATATAGGTTAATTATTATGAAGTTAATAAATTGATGAGTTTATAAACGTATAGTTTTGCGTTTATATAATTTCTAAACTTGTATTAAAGTTACGAGTCGTATTCCTTGTTTATTAGTACAATTATGGGGTTATATTCAACCCGCATTTACATATATTTTTGAATTAATGTTTGACAGATAATCATCATTTATACTCCCTGAGGTGGCAGTCCAGAATTGGTTATTTTCATCATATGGGTCAACAGAAAAATGTCTACATCAAGAGCATGTGAGAGGGAGTATAAGTTAGGAGTTTAAAATGGGAGTACACCAAGTATTTTCCTAAAGACAATGATTTTACTATAAACCTATTTGGTAACTAGTTAACTTTATTGCTTAATTTTGACTTATTTTATTATTATAGTTATTTGACTTAGTTAAACAATCAATATGAATGTTTGATTAATTAAATTTTGTAACAACTTATTGTTCTAAAATGCTAAAATTCAAAAAGCTGCTCAAAGTAACTTTTTCGATCAGCTTTTAAAAAAAAATCATTTTGTATGTATTCAACTAACAACAAATTTACCAAACAATTTTCTACAATCATCTAGTCAAACTCACTAACCCAATCAGCTAACAATAATTTACCAAACACCTCCTATATAAAAATTTGAACGTCTAACATTAAAATGTCAAATCAAAAAATTTTAAGATGCCAATAAAATTGAATTATGTATCGTCAGCACTATAGTCGACACTATCCTAGTATAATTCGTTATACTTGTGTGGTTACATCATGTAAAACATAAAGTTCCCTATCTCATGTACTCATATAGTTGATTATATTAAATTTTAATACTATGTATACTCCTATTTTCTACTATCAGCTTTTTACTCACACAAAATCTTGATGTAGACATTTATATCAGAACCCACATGAAAAAAGTAATTTATCAGTGCCCACAACACCGGAATAAAAGATTTGAGAGTCCGTAGAATTCTTTTGATATTTGATAATTTGTTCACTGACTATAGGTCTAATCGTAACAATGCCAAATATTAAAAATAGCAAATTATGTAAATTAAACTCATTTAATTTTGTTAAATTTTCTTGGTAGAGTTTTACTACATGGACTCTAAATATCTACTCCCTCACTTTTACTCCCTGATATGATAAGTCATCTTCGTCCTAGTCCCAAGGAAAATTTCAACATCAAAATTTTAAATGAGTAAAACTTGAGAATCCAAGTAGTGTTTTTCTTTTTAGTAATCAACATTATAAAACTTTTCTCATATACTAAATGGGTTTAAGGAAGAATTAAAAAAAAAAAAAAAAAAAAAAATGAAATGCAGTCCCTACCCTAGAATGGACGGCCAAACAAAACATTAAAAGCCATCACAAAACACAAAACACAAAACCAGCAAGTAACAAAGTGATGCATCCAACCTCAACATTTAGATATGCCAAAACAAGAGAGTAAAGAAACCCACCTCTCATGGCTGGACTTCCACTCTCGTTCTCGAAAACTACGCTCCCATCTTCACCATGCATTCTGCTTCAGAGAACCTTATTGTATAAAACAAATGTAAGGTGCCTGTCTTCCTTGTTCCCCTAAGCCAGACAAAATCTCAATTCATGGGTGTTGACAAAGTAAAAATTAAGATATAACTTACCGGGACTGTTACGAGTTCTGTATATAAAGAGACCGAAGCGTTAGAGAGAGCTTCACCGTGTCCATTATGACCAGTATGGGAAAGAAGGGGCTGTCAGGTGTTGCACAAGATTTTGCTGCAGATGGCTCACCCTCGTTTGCAGACCTCGTATGTATCAAGAACCAGAATGCGGAGCTTCAAACTCAGCAGTTTCTTCCATTAGCTCTGACTAATAAGGCTACAGGGGTCCAGAATATGGAGCCAGCGTTTGAATTCCCATCAACAACAGATGACTCGATCAAGTCAACCCCAAACAGCAATGCACCAGCTAAAGTGGTCTTGTCACAATCTGTTCTGTCTAAAAGCTATCAACCTCAAGCGCATGAGGAAACCAGTTTAAAGGAGATACTGTCACCGGCTCAAAAGAATAGCAGAAGATCAAACACGAAAGAGTCTAATCTCAACAAAGGAACCACCCAACCATGCAATCAAGTCAAACGCATACCAAATAAGAAGCATGGTGCTTCAGGCCAATGGTTTGGTCAGAAAATTTTCCAGACATTTGCAAAACCATGCAGAACATGTCATGCAAGTGAACCAACTGCATCAGCAAAGGGACAGGTATCACATTGACGAAAGAAACTCAGAGGCTTAAGTTATCTCCAGTTTATCCGTAACATGGCATTGATCAAATCCATTAACTACAACACCAACAGGAAATGGCTCCAACCCAAGTTAGACAACATAAATACATTATTCAATGGTTCAGGACCTCATTTAGTCCCCTCTATGTTTTTACAATCCTGTATCAGTCTTCTTCCTCCTTTCAGCTATATAGTACTGCACTACTGCATATTGGCAATTGCAGTTGCAAAGAAAAAAATGTGGTATCTGTTAAGAACTTGTAATAAAATTTATGAAAAAAATAAGAAAGGAAGATGATGAGCTAAAAATAACTCCAGAGAATAACCAGCAGGGTGATTACTCAAGCTAGAAACTTTGAGCATCAATGTCAAAGAAACTTTTGCTAATAAATCTTCATTCAATACAGATATTTTCAAGGAATATTGAAAGTTATCAGGAATTTTCTGATGAAAATACGATAATATTACAACACATAAATCACTAAAGTCCTATTGATAAAATGGCAGCATAGTGTCGGCGTCATCATCATCAATATTATTATTATTATAGATATCAGTTCTGACACTCAATAAACCATAGATCTGAAGTCATTAATGAAAGTGATACCCATCCATGCATTTCCTGAATATAATTCTGCAAACAAATGAAATTTAATTCAAATTCTATCCACTCTCTTTGAGTAGCTTCTCTGATCATCTATCTACTTTTTGGTTTGTTACTCACAGTAACATGCTCGACAATACTCAGAACTTTATAGTGGGTACTTAACATTAATTTCTTGCTGCTATTAGCATGCAGTAGGGGGGTGGCGGTGGAATGGTATAGAAAGGAATGTGGTCTGGTTAGGAATCACAATTACAATAGAATGGGCATAACAAATGCGGGAAGGATATTGATACCAGAATCAAGACTCTTTCCCATCTTATACCTGCATTCTAAATGGAGCCTAAGAATTTAAAGCACGGAGCACTACTTTTAACTGTCGGATGCAATGTTCAACACAAAGACCTCAATAACAAAAACCATACAATATTTAACTTGGTATTGCAAAAAGGTTATTCATATTATTATCACAGGCCCAACAATATGATATATCCCCCGTGCTTTCCAAAGAACAGAATGCCTGATGAGGTTTGAGAAGAAGAGATAGAAAGTAAAGGAAAGGAAAAGAATGTATGAGGAGTGTTAAGAGTAAGACAGAGGAAGGAAAGAATGAAATATAACAGCCAAAGAGAAAAATAAAATAAAATAAATCAATACCACCTGTGTTTACTTTGAAGAGGGGAGAAACATTTAGATGCACATGTATGATGTATCCAGTTTGGCATCTCACCTTCACTCCCTATTATTGATATTAGCAAAGATAAACAGCTGCATGAAAGTCCACAGTGATTCCACTTTGTTGCCAAAGGAAGCAAATTAAGATGCTTTGCCCAAAAACCTTCAACCAAAATAAGACATGTTACCCAGAAACACTCAGCAAAAATCCAAGCAAGAATATCCTCAATAAAGATTTGAACTAAAATCTTGCTTAGAAATTTAATCTTCACTCCCGTTACTAAAGGTTCCTGGCATTATGTCTTAAAGTACACATCAAAAGGATAAAATTTCATAAAAGCTTTCTCTTACCAAACATTAGCAACGAAAAAGATCTATCATCCATATTGTCTAATAAGAACATTTATCACTCCTTTTCTGTGTAAAGTTGCCAACTATATTGTCAGAGAATAGTCAATCTGAAAGCATAAATAAACAATTCACTCCATTAGTTCAACCAGTGTACAAACTTAGGACTCGAGAAGAGACACCCTATTAGTGGATAAATAAACTTGATTGACTTTTTGTTCAAACTTAGACTTGTATAGTGTTTTGTTTTACTATGTACTAATGTCTGCCATCCTGTTGGTTCCATTTAATGGATTACATATCTTTAAAACGAAATGGTTCATCAATGCATGAAAGTGAAATCTCAAGGCCTGTGTACTAACTAGAGAATTTTCTAGTTTTCGGGAAAATTGGAGAAAAAAAAAAAACATGAACAGTTTCCATTTTGAAAACTGAAGAACACTTTTTCCTCGTTCCCCAAATAGAAAACAGAACTCCCACCACCTATCTATCTACTCCCACCACCACTTACCCACCCAGCATCCCAACCTTCACCCTTATCTATTTACATATCTATCTACTACTATGACTGCATTCATTACCATCTTCTTCTACTTATCGCCATATTCTATCTTTACTGTTCTCATCTTACTTATCATTGTTGTTGAATTATGGTCATACTTATCTTCTCACATATCTATCTGTCACTATGACTACAATCATTATCTACTAATTATTATTGATAGGGAATATACTCGGACATACGTATATACCGTTTACCGGATCGGTGTCCGGTTGGGTCGCCGGGAGGAATCATTCCCGACCGAGAACCACTCGGCCCGACCATATTGTGAAGTACCGACCGGGGCTTGGGTAGTAGTCCTATTGCCCAGATCCTGGATCCTTCCCAATCATCTTAGGTCGGGCGCGGTTTGGAAGGTTAAGCAGCAATTTCTCTAAGCTAGCGAAATGGAGGTAGAAAGCAAGAGTGTCAGGAACCTTTGGACACGTGGGGGAATCTGCAAGGCTTCCGGTCTGCCCCTCTGCATGAGCTACACGTGCCCCACATGCCGAGCTTCCGGCATGTATTCCCTTCAACCCTCCTATAAATACAACATTAAATGCTGGGGGGGGGGGGGGGGGGGGGCGGTGAACTTTTTTGGACAATTATATACAACCTTAATCAGCTCGGGACCCTCTGACCTCACGTCACCTCCCCGAGTTCATTAGCTTAAACCAACAAGCAGACTAAGGCAGGACAAAAACCCAGTCCGACCTCAATACTTGTACGTATCCGTGGGAATCACCGTATTTACCACATCAATTATCATCCTTATCTACTTGTATATCTATCTACTATTATAACTACATCCATTAGCATCTTTTCCTACTTATCACCATCTTCTATCTTCTCTATTCTCATCTTACTTATCATTGTTGTTGAATTATGGCCATGCTTCAGGAAGAGCTTGTAATTATTTGACCAAGTCAAAAAGCTAATATGTATGTGTAGAATTATTTTTGATTTGTTGTAATGTGTATATAACTATATATAAATTATACCCCTACCTATATATTCAATTTATTTTTATAAAATAAATAAATGCATAAAAATCCAAACCAATTATCAATAGTAATAATACCATTATATGAAATTTTACTATCCATGCAACTAATAACTTACTATTAATTTTGCCAAACACACACTTGTACAAAGTGCATACACGCAACTAACAATTAACACCCAATACAATTAGGTAACATTACAGTCAATCCCCAAACAAGACCTATATGTTCTATAACAACATACTTAAATTGTGTTAGGAGTATTATTATTCTATATACTTCGAATAGTTAGAGTATTCCTCCCTAAATTGAGATTAGGATGGTTGCCTAAACTCATGTTAGGAATCTTAGAAGTATTATGAATTTACTTTATCACTTCACTTTTCTAATAGTTTAGGAGTGGCTAAAATGTCATTCGGCGCAAATGAAACAAACAGGCAAAACATAAGGGCCAATTTGACAGTTTAGCCATTTAGGAATCATAGAGTTTGAAGAATTTCTAGTTCCCTATCATGTGCTCCCTAATCTACACAACACTGCTCATGCTTGCAAATCTTCATACAATTCAATATATTTTATTTAATTATATTGGAAAATAGATACACTGTAACACTCTTAGGTGTTGGTGTTAATTACCCCAATCCAACATACTCAGTACTTATGAATATGAGAGCAAGATAATATAAAACCAGATATTTACATGAAAACCTGAGAGGGAAAACCACACGTCTTTTTGGGCTAAGCCAAACTGAAATTCCACAATTATTGATATCATTGCACATGTACAAGTGGGCCATTTGAGGATTTACTAAATGTGTGAGCTAATAAAGCTCGGACACTATGCTATAGGCCTAGTGATAGCCAGTATGTGAGGAGAATATATGACTAATATGAGTGGTGGAGATCAGGAATTTAACCAAATCTAAGCTATTGTCTAAAGGCTAAGTGATTGGGTGACTAAACTGGTAAACATAACAATGTTTCTTTGCAAGCATACATGCTATGCCTATCTAACTATTTATGCATCACCGACTTATTGGTCAAGTAGGTAGCGCGCCAACCTCGAGTACTAAGCTATAGCTGTTGACCTAATAACCTGTGGTTGCTACGTGAGAAACTTACCAAGCTAGGTTTTTCAAGAACTAACAGACCAACCTCTTGAGCTCCATACCTTAATTGCCCAACCTATGGGCTTTCGAGGCATCCACCATCAGCTAATTCATCACTGCCTGATCATGTTGGGCCATCCAGAATGGGTTTCTACTATTCTTTTTTTATTTTTTTGGAAAGGGGTTTCTACTATTCTTGATTTATTAAATTGTGGCCTTCACTTCTTCGCTGGGATGGCTCTCTTAAGGCCTCTATCTATGCTCATCCTATAGTGAAATATGGGCCCTACCTTAACAAATAGTTAGAAGGGAAAACATTGCTTCACCACAATTCATTATTCAAGTCACTGTAAATCCAAGTTTTAGAAGAAATATTTCCTGTGAAAAGGAACCAACGTGACATAAAATACACTTTTGGTAAAGATGTATCAAACTGTAATGTAGAAAAGTTGAGAAATAATATTTTTGGTCCCTTAATTATGGGGATATAGCTATTTATCCCTTGGTTTAAATGGACAATGCAAATATTGGACTCAAGTTGTGACAGAAATGGTGACTTTGGTCCACCCCCTCCCCCCAATTGAGGCATTTGACACCATCTAATTTGTTGCCAAAATAGTAAATACACAACCATATTCCATTTCCCTCCCATATAGCAAAATGGGAAAATTGCACTTGTTCTCTCTCAATTATAGAGAAATAACCATTTGCATCCTAAAAGGTCATACAACACAAATATGGGACCCAAGTTATCCACAAAGAGGCCAATTCAAATCATGATTATGATGTATCATGTCTCTTTGTGTTTGCGTTTGTGCATGTATCCATACTTTGCAACTTAAGAATGGGGACTTGAGCTCAACCTATGTATGTCCTACAAAGTCTGACAGACGAGACCTATTATGAGTTTCTCCAACTTATGTAAAATTGATTTGTATACTAATTGGTTTGTTAATAACCCGAGCCTGAATCTTATAGTGATACTATTCTACATCTATCATCATGGATAGCTGACAATCAACAAAACCAGAGCTTTGTGTTATATCTTGTTCTACCAAAAGGCACTAGTTAGCATATTCTATCCTTGCAATGTTGTCAAATTGGCAAATTGCCACCATGGCAGAATCTGATTCCTCCATCTAATGGAGGTTGCAATGTGTTTTAGCTGTGGTAGGCCATGGCAAATTCTTTAAAAGAAGGGTTTGGACCCGATCACCGGACCCAAATTTGGGCTTTTTTTAAAAAACCTCTTAAGTCTTAACCCTAACCTCAAAACAACGACCTCTAGCGAGAACTCCAACAACCTCTAGTGCCAAGCCTCCAGCCACCACTCTATAAGTTTTTATTTTTCCCTCTCTTTTCTTTTCTACTAATTTTTCAGTTTTTCTATTTGTTAATTTTTTTCCTGATATTTTTTTCCGTTTTCTATTGACTAGACAAGACTGTATTGTACCTTCTATTTTTTTCTACTTCTTTTTCATTCTTTTAAGTTCCTTTAACGTTTATTTATTTGCTTTAACATTTATTAGTTTACTTTAATAGTCTCTTTAATGTTTTTTAATTTACTATAATAGTATAATTTTTATAATAATTATTAGTTTACTTTAACAGTTTCTTTAATGGTTATTAGTTTACCATATTAGATTGTTATGAAAAAACTACAATATCTAAGGTAGTAACTAGTAAGGTATAAAATATAGTAAGGAAAATTCAATTAAGGGTCCGTTTGGAAACCCAAAAAATGACTTCCGGAAGTCATTTTCCGGATTTTCCTATATTCATTATGGCCAACGAAAAAAATACCCAATTTGGCAGAAAAATATCTTCCTAGATTTTTAGTCAAAAGACATTTTCCGAATTTTTTATTTTCCCGTCTCTCTCATCTCTCCTCATGCTAGCTTGGATTATTACCACCACCACCATTATTATTATTATTTTATAACAAATAACTTTATAATATATTTATGTCCATTTTTAGGAAAATGAATGGTTAAGAGTCTAACATTGAAAATATAAGAGTGAAAATATGGGTTTATAAGACCATAGGTTAGACTAGCTAAATGATTGTATTCAGTCTTTTAGTGTAGCTTGATCCATGTGCATTAGAGCCCAGTTAAGTGACATTGGCCCAATGTTAGACTATATCATGGTATCAGAGCCAGTTTAGTCCACTTTGTGTTCACTCGGTTGTCTACCCGTGGTATTGGAGGCGTTCAAGCTTTCATTTTAGGGGGAGGGTCCAATCCCAAGTCCGTTTGTTGGTGTCCAAAGCTTTCGTTTCCGGGGAGGGTCCAATCCAATTTCAAGTGGTCAACCGGTTAAATTCAAAATGGCCCAGTTGTCCACTTGAGGGAGAGTGTTAAGAGTCCCACATTGAAAATATAAGAAAGAACCTATGGGTTTATAAGGCTATAGGTTAAACTAGCTAATTGATTGGATTCAATTTTTTAGTCTGGTTTCACTCATGTACATTATAGCCCAATTGAGTGATGTTGGTCCAATCTCAACCAAACACTAGAAAATTAAAACATTTTCCGAAAAATGAGTCATTTTCTTAAAATCATTTTCCGAAACACTTGGAAAATGGACCATTAGTGAAAAAACTAAGTATTTATTACAACTTACTAGTTTATAACTTTATTAGTTTATTATAATTAAACTCAAAAAAATTGTAAATAAGAGTTAAGATATACTCTTTTTATATTTTTTAGCATTTACTCCTTTACAAATTACAACCATGTCCGTTGAAGAAGAAATTACTTCAAGGGCCAGTAACAAAGCTAATCCTAGATGGAAGTATTGTCGTCCATTGGTGGGAGATACAAACACCATTAGGTGTAATTTTTGTCAAAAAATCATGATGGGAGGAATAACTAGAGCCGAAGAACACTTAATAGGGGAAGAAAGGCAATGTTAGTTAGAGAAGAACTTTGGACATATTTTAGAGGAAAACAACACAATGACATGGTGGATATTCCAAATGTGAGAAATGTTCATCTTGGGGTCTAGGATTTAATGAAAGTGATGATGAACTTGAATCCATAACTTCTAATAGTGCAAGTACTATGGGGAAAGGAATGCCACTAAAAAAGGGTTAATAGATTTATTTTGCAGAAAGCCTAAAACTGCAATTAAGTAAAGAAAGATGAGAAATTGCGGCAAACTAACATTAGAGGATCAGTAAACAAAGAAGTTGCAATCAAGGTCCATCAACTTATTGTTTTTTTGTACCAAGCTGGCCTATCATTCAACTTGGTTAAGTTGAAAAGCTTTTAAAATATGGTTGAAGCAATTGGTGCCTATGGTTGACATTTGCCGATTCTGTGTTACCGCCATGCTTCTGCCCTAGGCCGCAACACCATCCACCATATTTCTATGGCGGATTTTGGCTATTCATCATAAACCGCCATCCGCCATTAGTAACATTGTATCCCCATAACAAAAGTAACTCAAGGTACTCACGGAAGTATATTGCAAAAATACAAAACTATATTATGCAGAAAATATATAGTTAATTAATGTCTAAAAACAACTAAATTCACTAACAGCACTTTAGTCTTTATATGTATACACTTAGGCTCTAGAAATAACAAAATGCTCTTGAAAGGAAGAACACCAATACCAGTTGGCAGAACTCCTAGTATCCCATTGGGATAGCTCCAAACTACCTAGTATCTAGGTTGCACACTTGCAATGCATATCATGACCTGCCATACTTATCTACATAACCCTGCAATTGTAGTAAAACCAAATCCTGGTCAAAATAGTGCACTTAGTGTCTATAGTCATCTTTCTAACTACATAAATCTTTCAAATCCATAAAACTCACCAGAACAAGCTTCTCAAGTTTCGGCTGAGCAAATGAGAGGTATTCTTTTACTGAATCAGAATTATCAGGAATTTGTTCAGGCTGCATTGTGCTAAGAAAATTAGCTTTTGTTTTTTTAACTATCGCCTTGTAAGCATCACGACTCAAAAGACCCTCACGCCAAGTTGGTTTTAATAGTTCCTTGATAAATTCCACAACAGCAGACTCAAACTGTTTTAAAGCTCTAGAGTCCTGGTGAACTAATCCATCAACATCATTTCCACTTTTCACACTCTCTACTTTCAGTTCCATCTTATACTGTGCCCCATTCTTCTGCACGGTATCATTACTACAGTGTGTTTTATCAGCTTCAGTAGTATCTCCGAAATCAGCAGATTTCGGAAGCTGCTTTTCTTTCAAGGAAGTATAATAAATGTTCTCCTGATGAGCCCCTGCAGTATCCATCAGTTCTTTTTCTTTCTCTGACAGGTTTCGGGGAACAGCATCCTTGTGAGAACTGTGACTAGAAACTGAATGTTTATTAGAGCTCTGTTCAGGGCCAAGGTTTCCTGTTGCTACTGGATCAGCATTTTCACACACGTGTGTGCCAGAGGCAGATGCACCTTGACCAGAGAAAGGGAACTGTGAGGGCTTGTCTTGAGCAATTGTCTGCTCAATACTGTCTCGAATAGGATCATATCGACTTGCCTCAGACAGCATACGCTGAGTAATCAAGAATGATGGTTGAAATGGAACAGAAGGCTCCCAATTGTCAAAGGATAGGTTGGGCTTATACAGAGACGAATGATGTGTAGGTGCAGATAAATCAAGGTGAGAAATTAGTGTTGATTCAGAACCAGTGAACGGCGGAGACTTGTGTTTGAATGAAACAGATCCAGAAGCAGAAAGTTCTTTACCACCTTCTATAGGCTTCTGCAAGCCAAGGGGACTTGCATTCCAAGAAGCACTTGGATATAAAGGTACCCTCTCTACAGGGCAATTTGAAGGATGGTCATCATGAAGAAACTGGCTTCCTTTACTTCTTATTCCTTCTAAATGTGAGAAATAAGAGGAATATCCAACATTTCTACAATTTTCAGATGGCAAACCTCTACCAAAAGAGTTGTTCCCAAAAGTTTGAGAATAGTCTTTGAGCATTGATGATGAGTGGTTGTAGTTGGCCAAGTATGGTTTATGTTCAAGATATTCCCTCCCAATGTCCTTATCCTTTAAAGAGGTATCAGACACAGAAAGGTTTTTGTCTAGAGGCACTTCCTCAATCCCACTCTTCAACCTTAGTGTTGCTTCATGTTCAATCCTAGAAAGACCCAGGTCTGAATGCATGTTCTTTGCTGATATTTCAGTTGTATATTTCAAACCTACAAGGTACAAAGTACTAGTTAGAACTGCCCCTTGAAGACTCAACCTCAAGTATTATGAATACGAATTACCTTCCCCAGCAAGTATGCCCTTTAGCTTAGAAGCATCTACACTGCCCTCCTTGGAACTGTTAGCAGCATTATCCCTTACATGAAGGAACCTACAGGAACTTCCTTTGATGCACCAGCCTTTAGCAAAAAAATCACATATAATTGCGGGTCGTTTATTTTTATCATTGAATTCAGCACCGGGTGACAAACTTCTTGGCCTTAATTGAGGAACATCCGACCTAAACAACACCTAGATCCATAAGGATTTTTTCTAGAAATAATACAAAAACAAAATTCCATAACTCTTTGAACCAGTGGGGATAAAAGAAATTGAAAAACCTTGGTGATATCTCCATATCTTCTACAGCTTGTGCTGCTTCCTGATCTGCCATATCTTTGGAATATTGGACACCAATAATCCCATTGCTGGAAGGATCAACATCCAACATTGCAGCATTGATTTCACAACCAAAAGCCTTTTCAGGCATAACTCCACCCTCATGCAGAGAAATATTGACATCACCTCTGTGGGTTTTATTTCCTGCAAGGCGCCCAAAATTATCGACACATATCTTCATTTCTTATCGCGCTATAAATGGAACTAAGCATACACTAAGGCCTGAAGTAAAAAAGCCGAGGATTGAATACTTTTCTCCAAAAGCAACCAAATGGAACCCATATGGGATAATAACGGTTCTTACCATCAACCGTTGACTTCTTCCCTTCATTTGTATCATCTGGGCTAGCAGTTCCGTTATTGTTATCACTGTCCCTTACTACAGAGGCATCCAATGGTGGATGTGCTACCGATTCTTGGGGAGTAGCAGAATCTGACCCCAAAAGCTTTTCAAGCCTTGCAGGCTCCAGAACTTGTCTATTTTCTACAAAGGACAAATTAGAGAAGAAATGAGACACAAGCTAATGCATTCTCCAGACAATATTGGTAGCAAAAGGTGGTTGGATCCCTTGAGATAATTTGTCTAGATCTAGGGCTCCCCAACTATGAAAAACATCTGCCTAAACAAAGAACTATTAAGAGATATATGAGAGACTGAACATACAACCAAAAAGGTCATTCTAAGTCAAATGAATAAAATGAAACATCACTAGAAAATCCATCATAAATGTATATATTTTGAAAAGATTTAGGGCACGTTTAGTTTCTGGAAAAATTTTCTATTTTTCTGAAGAAAAAAAAAATGAAAACAGAAAATGTGTTTTTTAGTACCGTTTTCCATTTTTCATCTTTCCAATTCAACAAAGGATTTGGAAAACATTTTTTTCTTGTTTTCCAGATTTTTCCAAATACAAAAACACACATAACTTCATCTATAATTCCTATTAGTATTACCTACAAACTTTCACTTCACTTACCTATCTACTCATATCATCTACCCAACCACCTATCCATATACCTCTACAACCACCTACATACCCTATCACCACCCCTATCCACTTATCTTCCTATCACCACCATTATTCAAACTATCTACATATCCACTGCTATGACTACATATAATATTATCCTTTTTATACTCTACCTATGTTATTAGGATGAAAATAGTAGGTACTCATCTATTCAAATTTGAACAAAAATACATTTAGAACTACCTGGACATGAATGAAGCCCCATACCGATTTCAAAACTGTTTGACACTATCGATATAGTAATCAAAATCATTCTGAAATCCAAATGAATACACACACACAATCAGGTATTGGGTACAATTAATTCACTACTATTCAAACCCGTCCTATTAGGGTTTGGGAGGTCAAGTACCCGGTGTTATTTTACCTATTGTCATTTATGGGTATTATTCCTATAATCCGAATTAAAACTCAAAAAGTAGCACCCAAATTTTTGAATATTCAAAATACAATTTAGATATAACCGACCCGATCCAACGTACACACATGATCGCACTACTTCATATTATTGTCACCTATCACTAGCATTATTTGTAGGTTAAAATAAAGAAAAACAATTGAATTTCGAATAACTTCATATTTTCTCATTTGAAAAATAATATGGAAAAATAGATGTTAATAAACACGTTTTCTATTTTTCTAATGGAAAAAAAAATTGAGAAAACTGTGGAAAAATGAAATAGAAAAATGCACTAAACATATATTTCATATTATTGTTTTATGTAAAATTTTATTCGCATATAACTTCGTACACTATAAGTATTTATTTTACTCATTGAGAAACAATAATTCTTTTAATAGTGAAAGGTCTAATGTGCATGGTAGTTCAAATTAACATTTAGATAATTAGATTCTCTACCAATAAAATAATTTAGAATTAAAAATAATAATAATTATTTCTTGAATAAGTTTATGTTGAAATTGAGGGATTGAAGGCTTGGCAAAACCTAATATATGAAACTATAGAAATAATATATTGATTGTATTAATAATATATTAATAATATATTGCATATATTCTAACAGAGATACACATGCTTATACAGAAATATTATGGGCTAACCCCAAGATTACACCTAGAGCTATGCTAGGGTTTCTATATTTCAACACTTCGCTTCAAGTTGGAACATCTAAAAGCTCCAAACTTCAATTAAGACAAACACTCCACCTTGCTCATAACAATTAGGAAGATAGGCCTATTAATTAGACGCAATTAAAGGATAACCATACCGGATATTAACAGTTTCGTAACACAAAGCAATATACGACCTTCGAGACTAAGATAAAAATTCCTAGGGATGGGGCTGCATATGAATAGTCTCAATAGAGCAAGGCAACCAAATTAAAAATTAAAAATTAAATATAATATAAAATAAAAAGCAGTTTTTTCTCCATCAAGAGCAAAAGAGGTGAAGAATGGAGCAACAAGAATTTGTTTGGCCCATGGTCACCGTCAAAAGACTTGCCTACCATAGTTGCCAATCAACATTATTTAAACTCATAGTTAATGAATGTATAACATTCATACCACTAAACAAGGATGACAATTATACCCATGCCCTAGGGATAGCACCTATTTTTAACCATATGGGTATAGGTATTTGCATAAAGATGATGGGAAAATAGCCCAATCCATTGGACTTAGGTCATTAGGGACACCATAACATGACTAGCCCAAGATGGTCCAGGTCACACCCCAGAGGTCCATAGGTCGAGTCATCAAAACATGGAACTCAACAAGCCAACAAACCAAACATCAATTCATCGAAGGATCTAGCTTAGTGAATCAAAGCTTAGACCCTGAGAGTTAGGCTTGTGAAGTTTACCGCCGAGGTCAGCTTCTACCAACCAGGAGGTCTACCACCCATGAGGTCTTCTGCGCAAGAGATCTAATTCAAGGAGTTGAAACCACCGAGGTGTACCACCCAAGGAACTTAGCTAGTTAAGGAGATTGGCCTCAGCAGCTTAGTCGGTAATAAGCTAGCACTATCATAATAGGCGTATCATCTAGAGCTCCAAAGCTAGCCGAGTAGCGGTTGAGCCTATCTAATTAGTCGGCCAATCCAACCAATAATCTCCCACCATGTCAACATGTCAGAGAAAGGAGTCGGACACCTCGCTTCAAATATAAATAAAGGGTCCCAGGCCTTCAAAAGGGACTTTGGCCTCCACATGGTAGATTGGAAAAAGATCAACCTCCGTTACATTGGCTTTCCACTTATATCTCAAATCTCGCATCTTTGTACATGTACAATGATGCATTCATAAGAAAGTATTACCATCGCAAGGAAACAAATCAGAACAAATCAAGAGGATTGATCACAAATAAGGATTTATTCCAAGCATCCTTGATTGAAGATTTTATTTCCTTTTAGTTGTTTATTTTATTTTCTTGGAGTTGTGGCAATTTCTATTTGTTTCCTTTTATGAAAGTTGCATGCTTGTAACAATTAAAGCGTGTGCTCCATCTCAACTAAAAGTCTAAGCCAATAGTTGGATTACGCATTTATGTTTATATATTATATATGCTCAACACGTCCCCTCACGTGTGCGGGCCGATTACTTTTTGATGGGCTCTAAGCAACACGTGAACCGTAGTCTCTTTTTTTTATCGGGTGACCCGGAGATTCGAACCCATGACCTTTGGCACGGGGTTGGCTCTGATACCAAATTAAAACATGTGCTCCATCTCAACTAAAACCTAAGTTGATAGTTGGATTGCACATTTATGTTTATATATTATATATATGCTCAACAGTAACCTTGGGTCTAATAAAGGGAATTATGAAAGTTAATAAAACAAATAAAAAGTTAGGTCAAACAAAGAGATGGAAAGCTCTCTAAACATTTCCGAATATTTTGTTATCCATTAGAGCAAGCCCAACACTGTGGAATTTTGCTCAGGTTTTTTCATATCCAACAAGGAGAAAGAGAGGAAAGAGAGTGAAGGGGAAAAAGGAAGAAGAAGAAAAAATAATAAAAAAGAGTAGTCAAGGTGGCTGCCAATCGGTGGCCACCCTGACGCACCCGTTGGGCGCTACTGGTGTCTGCCAGCTAGGTCTTTTTTTTTTTTAATATCGCGTGGGCCCCACGAAAAACCCCATCTTCTGCATGCATCCTCTCCCTCTCCCTCCTACCTTCTCTCTTTCCCACTAAGCAAAAAACGCTGCCAAAAACCCAACAAATATGAATATTGGGGTTGCTCTTACATTCAGCTATGTGTCTTCCTTTCCTTGTTCACTCAATTCACTTGTCAACGTAGCCAGCCCGCTAACGACCTCTAGTAGTGTTAATCGTAGGTGACACGTGTTTACTCATGATCATAACATAAAACTACACAAATAATAGTGGAATTCTGGTTTGATTTAGCCCAAAAAGGCAAATGATTTTTCCCTTTCAAGTTTCCATGTTAAATATTGTGTCCAAGCTACTTTATTTTCCTATATTTTATCTTCTATATAAGTTGGCCAAAGTTAATTTACACCAACAAGGATGATTGGGGAATTTTTGAAGTATTTTTCCTCAAATAAGAATGGGTGCAAGAAGCATATCTCTATCCCTACATAAATATTATGGAGTATTATTAAAAAGAGTTAATACCCAAAATGGTCCCTCGACTATGCCATAATTACCAATTTGGTCCTCAACTATCATTCTTACCCAATTAAGTCTTCAACTATGTAACTTTTACTCAATTAAGTCCTCAACTATACAATTCTTACCCAATTTAGTCATCAACTATACAATTCTTACCCAATTTAGTCCTCTGCATTAATTTGACTGTTTGTTGACTGTCAAAAGTCGGGATAAAATTATAATTTTACAAGATTTCTCCTTCCTTTCCATTTAGAGGCGCCAAACCATGCAGCAATACACTCCGATCAGATTTCGGTCGTCAAAAAATCGTTGGAAATCAAATTCATGGGCTATCCGATGCATAACCACTACTTCGATACTGACAGGTTTAGAACCCAACCGGAGCTTATTGCTACATGGTTTGGCGCTGCTAAATGGGGAGGAAGGAGAAAACTTGTAAAATTACAACTTTATTTCCACTTTTGACAGTCAACAAACAGTCAAATTGACAAAGGACTAAATTAGGTAAAAATTGTATAGTTGAGGACTTAATTGGGTAAGAATGATAGTCGAGGACCAAATTGGTAATTACGACATAGTCGAGGGACTATTTTGGGTATTAACTCTATTAAAAAATATTCATTTATATACTATAAAAAAATATTAGATACGGAGTATTAGATAATTGAATCAATTAGTATATTATATATAACATAATATTGGTAAAATAACTTATCAAATAAAAATCTAGAAACCCGGTGGTTATCTAACACTACATTTTTTGGAGCAAGTTCTAACTCTTCAAACAATCGCACGCTACTCTCTTTTCAATCTTTAGTTCTTCAAGTGTCATTTTCCCTTAACAGGGTATTTTAATAAAATATCACATTGAAATGGGTACCAATGAGATTACCAGAAAATTTTCCCTTTTTTGGGCAAAGCGTAAACAATGAAATTATCAAAACTTAACAAAAAAATGCTGAGGAAATATACCATGTTATCAATAAAAACAGGACTTAAAGTATTTAAGGCTATTAAATATTAATAAACAGACACACCTTTTTCATGACCTTCTTTGTTGCATTGACTTAATCCTTCAGCAATTTCAGCAGCTGCTGTTTCTTCCACTTCTACGTTGCCTTATGTAAATGGACAAATATGAGATTACTTCAACTACATTTTCAATAATAAGTATACACTCAAATAAGACATTTCGAAAATCTCGCAATTCGAAACAGCGAGAACAGTCATAACTTCAGCCAAAGAAATATAATAGGTTATTAATAAACCAGCTAGAGCAATAAAATTTACTCGTGAAAAAAAACAAACCTTCTGCATGATCTTCTTCATTGAGTTTAGTTAATTCCTCAGCATTATCAGCTCCCTCTTTTCTCGCGACTTCTTCCTCCAAGTCTTGTTTTTTATGATCATGTTCATTGAACAATTTGGCTGCTGCTTCTGCAATTCCTGCTTCAGCAGTGCCTTCACATAAATGGGCAAATTAGGCTTATTTCAACTACACTTGAAACACCAATTTATGCACTCAAATAAGAGAGTAAATAAAACACCCACATTCAAAACAATGATATAATCAGAACATAGAAACAAATACTGGGGAGATACACATTCTCAGTAAAGGATCAATATTTATTGATAAATAAGACAAACCCTTTCCGCTATCTTCTCCATTGGATGGGGCTAATTCTTGGTCACTATCTGCTCCCGCTTCTTCTACATCTTCCTTTTCCCCCTCCTCCTCTTCTTCTTCTACTTCTTCCACTTCTTCTTCCTCTTCAACCTCAATTTCTTCCTCTATTTCTTCTTCTATCTCCTCGTACTCGTACTCGTACTCCTCATCCTCCATCTCCTGTTCGGACTTGGAGGCAGGGTCCACGGTGTTGTGTGGTGGATCAACCGCCGCCGCAGCGGAGGACATCGCATGCAGCGGTGGCGTAGCTCCGATGAAGAGGTGATGTGGAGTTGATTAGGGTTAGGGTTCCGTATACCGTAACACAGACCTCACCGTCTGAAAAGTGACATGCATTTGACGGCGACGAAAAACCAGTAAACCGCCGACAACAATGGCTGAAACGCTAGAGAATACAGAACTATAATCCCCCTCTGGATTCTGATTTGGGGATCACAATTTCATTCTTGTATGGATTGATTCTGAGTTGAATTCCTCAGCTATAACACTTATATATTTTTATATTATAAATATATAAAGGGAATATAATTAAAAAAAATAGACTATACAATTTTTTTTTTTTTGTGTGTACTACCGATTATAATAATATATTATAAGCACAAAGAGTCATATAATTGAAGCACAAAAAATTAATAACTCATTATATTTAGAAAAGTCAGAGTCATGTCGCTCAACTATAAAACTTTTAGCAGACTATACAAAATATAGTCGTTTTAAATTAATATTATAGATTATAGATGTATCATCTTAGGATCTTCGATGATCGTACAACTATAATTCTCATCATCCACGTGTAATGTCATCTCTATTTGAAAATTATTTGGTAATACTTCTCATCTAATATAAAACTGAAATGAAGTATTTTTAATATTTGACGATCAAATAGTTAATTTTTAGCTCACACCAAAAAAATAATACAATAATTAATAAATTAAAATGGAAATTTATTTATATCTATCTACTATCTACTATACTAATAAGAGCCCAAGAGAATTAGGCATATAATGGGTAGAAAAAATGACGGTCACATTTTTTTATCTGGCTCAGATTAATCAGATTTTAATTTTTTCTTAAAATTTCTAATTTATCTTTAATGAATATGATTATCCGTTAAATATTATCTTTTCCATTAATTTCTGTTAGTTCACCGTTAACTTACTCATTGATTTCAATAAAAATGGTCTTAGGTTCAAACCTCATCCCAATCAAAGTTGTCATAATTAATACTCTATTTTACTCTTATTAAATTAAATAATAATTTAGTAGCTACAACAAAAAATAACACATATACATTTCTTTAATTTAGAATTATGTGTCTATGATGTCTTTATTCAAAAAAAAACTATTCATTATCAATAAATTAAATAAAAGAAATAATTTCATTAATTATATTGTCTTTATTTTCTCTAGGAAAAATGGTCAAATAAGCCCCTGAACATTATATAAGGAGGCAATTAGGCCCCTGAACTTTTAAAAGTAGCAATTAAACACATCAACTTTTTATTTTTGTGCAATTAGACCCAAAAGTTGGATATTTACCTGTAATTGAAGGTAACCTCTTATGTGGCGTCATATGTGTCATTTTTATTAATACAATAATATTTAATTAAAAAAAATTAAAAAAATAACTTACCCGTGAAAGGCAGCCATGGCTGCCTTCCTCTTCCTTCTTCGTCGAAGAAGGGTCCTCTTTCTCTTTTTCGCCTCCAGATATGGAGACGAAGAAGGAAATGATTGTTATTTAAGAAAAAAAAAAAAAAAAAAAAGTTGAAACTTGAAGGGACGGCCATAGCTGCCTTATTCTTTGTTCCTTCTTCGTCTCCAAATCTGGAGATGAAGAAGGGTCCTCTTTCCTTTCTTCATCTCCAGATCTGGAGACGAAGAAGGGAAAGATTTAATAAATTTAAAAAAAAATAATAATAATAACGAGAGGTTGACAGCCATGGCTGTCTTGTTCTTCTCTCCTTCGTCTCCGAGACGAAGAAGGGAAGATATTAAAAGAGAGAGAGAGAGAGAGAGATAGAAGAGAAGAGGTTGAAGGCTGCCTTGGTTCTTCTCTGGACGCCGGACGGCCGGGCGGCGGCGGCGAACATTTCTGGGGCCGACTACCGGAAATGTTTATTTATTTATTTATTTATTTATTATTATTATTATTATTATTATTATTATTATTATTATTATTATAGATTACTTATTTTGATTTTTAATTTTTATAAATGTTTTTTTAATGTTTGCATACGTGGCAAGCTCAGATGATGCCACATAAGAGGTTACTTGTAATTGGAGGTAAATATTCAGTTTTTGGGTCTAATTGCACAAAAGTCAAAAGTTGATGTGTTTAATTACATCTTTTAAAAGTTTAGGGACTTAATTGCCTCCTTGTATAATGTTCAGGGGCTTATTTGATCCTTTTCTATTTTCTCTAATATAAAAATTCTTTACATTCAAATTCATCAATTGATTATATTCGCTACATTATCCCTATAATGTCTTTATTAAAAAAAAATATTCAATATCAATAAATAAATTAGTTAAGAGAAACAATTTTATTAGTTATATCGTCTTTATATTTCTCCAATGTAAACATTCTTTACATTCAAATTCATCTGTTGCTTATATTCACTACATTGTCTATTTTTTTTTTTTGTGCACTATTTTTTAATTAAATATCAAAGTTATAATACAAAATAATGCTATATATTTATTTACCAAGTATTTTATTAATACCTTGAAAAAATAAAAATAAAAAATAAAACTAATAAAGCCAACATATTAACTACTTGAAGGATTTGTTGACAAAGAGAGTATTCAAATCACACAACAAATTGAAGTGAGAACTACCTCGCAATGTCCTTGTTTGACAATCAGCAGCTAGCAGTTAGCGTTAGCGGATTTGACCAGCGAATTATAGCAACGGTTGGTAAAAAGATATTTAAAAAAATTAACTGTTTAGATTAACATGTAAAATGACCTAAGGGTATAATAATAATAATAATAATAATAATAATAATAATAATAATAACAACAACAACAACAACAACAACAACAACAACAATAACAATAACAATAACAATAACAATAATAATTGTTTTTTAAAAAATAAAAACAACATATAAAAATATAATTAAGTCAATTATATTAACTACTTGGGGTCAGAGTTTTATTGATAAAAAGAGTATTCAAATCACACAACAAATTGAAGTGAAAAACTATCTCGCAATGTCCTTGTTTGACAATCAGCAATTAACTCTTCAATATTAGTATATATTTAATATTTTATGCCCTAATTTTTATTTGCTCTCCCTTATGTCCCGTATTTGGTTTCAACCATACCTATATAATTATTTTATTAACAATTATAATCAATCTTGAATATATTATCTTGCATTTGTAAATTTAGAATTACCTATTTAAATACACAAATTTAACATTCAATTATCTATGCATGAACAATTCTAATATAATATTGCCTTGATATACTTTAAAGTACTTATTAAAAAAAAAAAAAAAAAAAAAAAAAAAAAAACAACAACAGCAACATTGGGCATTATCCCAATCACACAATGAGCGTAAAAAAACTAGTAATTTATATAATTATGGTTAATCATTTATCATATTCGTCAAACATTATTTATATTTCTAATTAAAAAACACACACACACACACAAAATCTTTTACTATAGTGTCGAAGAGTTTGAGATTTTTTTTTTTAAAAAATATCAATTAGAGTTGTGGACGGAAATATAATAATTGGTTCATGCATATTTGGAATAATTAGTCGTTAATTCTATGAGAGAGGAATAATGTGGGAATTTAGTGGAAATTTAAATTCTAGTGTTTGGTTTGTAGGGTAAGAATTACAGAGAATTTCAAAATTAAGATTTAGATAGAAAATTTAACTGAAAATTAGTTTTTGTGTTTGCAATTCATTACCTAATCCAATTGAATGATAATTTCTACGTGTTGGCTATTCAATTCCTATCAGTTTGCATATTCAATATTTGATAATACGAACTACTTTATGATTCCTAAACTCCGTAATGAAAAATGGGAACATAATCACTCTCTAGATAGGATAATATATGATAAGATGGGTTGTGACCTAGAAGACTTCACCATTACCACTGTGGGAAGCCGCCAACAGCAGTACAAAGAACAACTCCTTGTTTTACCGGTTCTACTACCCACTTTCAAAAAATTAGTTCATCTCCTAAAAATAAAAATAGTTGTCTTAGCTAGACCTTCTAGTAGCAACTATTCTCGCACTCTGGAGGTAAACAACTAGACTTAACTTTTTCTAGTAGCAACTATTCTTCTCAATTGTCCCAACAACGGTATGAGTTTCGCTCCGCAGCGTTATTACATGTGTCTTCATAACTCGAAGTTTTTCATACGTGAACTCCAAGCAACATGTGGATCTTAGTCTTTAATTTTATTTTTCAGGCGATGCAGACAAGGTTTTAAAAGGCAGAGGCGTACCTTGATGCGTTTTCTATTTTGAGGCGATGCGTAAGCCTCAATTTTTAGCCTCAGAATATATTAGTAAGTTGTAAGCCTGTAAACATTATTCATAAAATTTACCAAAATATAAGATTAAAATTCATTAGCTAAAAGTCTCAAAGAAACACACCACAAAACATTAAACATAATATAAGTCTAAAGCAAACAAATGCATAACAATCTAAGATTAAAGTACTAAACAAACAATCAAACATTCAAACAAACAGTCAAACACATCATAAATCACAATGTAAATTCATCTAGAGAATCATTGTCTATATCCTCATCATTTTCATTGTCACTATCATCATCAAAATCCTCCCAATTTTCTTCAACTTCATTGATTAGTCTCATTTTTCCTTTTCCCTTATTTGATCCTTGTGCACTAGCTTTCTTGGAGTTCTTGCTTGAGGATTTAATTGGCTGAGCTTGAGTTGCTTGTGATGGCCCCTCGCCCTCAAAAACATCAACACCAATGTCATCCGAACTTATGTTGGGAGCATATTCATCATTTTCACCCACAAGTCATTCGTCATCCAATGGTAACTCATCAATCAACAAATTATCCTCATCATTTCCCAATGACTTCAACTTCAAAAGCATATCCTTCAATTTTTTGTTGTACAAGATGTAAACCAAAGCATTCATCCTTGCTGTGGTCAAACAGTTTCTTCTTTTGGTGTGCACTTGATTAAATGCACTCCAATTGCGCTCACATCCAGAAGAAGAACAAGTGAGACCTAACACTTTAACGACAAACTTTTGAAGCTCGGGAGTACCATCTCAATATTGAGTCCACCATTCAACTAAAAGAATCCTTTATATAATAAAGCTTTATGGTTTGGGAAATAATTAATGCTACAATTAATGCCACAACATCTTTTATTATAAAAAAAAAAACACACAACATTTAAAAAATAAAATAGCTATATATTATATAATCATATAAAAATATACTTTTGAAAAATAAAATAGCTATATATTATATAATCATATAAAAAATATGTTCAATTAGAGTTTAAATTTACACATACAAAATTTGAAATTTGCTTTCCAAATGTAATTATCTTAGTTATTATTCGTATTGTGAAAATTATAATATAGATGAAATACAATTAAAAATAAATCAATGTAATTATGTAAATTCTCTCTATAAGTTTATTTGAATATGCACATAATTAGAGATTATATTAACCATACAAAATTATAATTATAATTTTAATTTTAATTGTAATTTTGTATTCTATAAAAATAATAAATACTTGACCAATGGAAGCTCAAAAATATTATTATATTAAATAATTTAAAATATTTTAGTTTTTCTATTTTTTATTTATATTTATAATAAAATAATTTTTTCCGTGCATCGCGCGGGTGAATTACTAGTAATAACAATATAACATTAAGTATTTAAATTTACTATAATTACGTAACACTCATATTTAACTATTTAAGTAAGAATTTAAATTTTAATTACCAGGACTTCGCTTGTAGAGTGTGTTTTTAGCTTAAGTCAACCCAAAGAATCCTTGTTGAGCGTGGAAAGCACTACATTGTACGTCAGCTTTCTCCATTTCAGCTGCGTTGGGTATGAGCTTCTCTAAACAATTTAATAAGCCACGCTTGATCTCAACATGTGTAGAAAAACCAAGAGCATAATGGCAACGAGGATTTAAAAAGTAAGCAATTGCATGCAAATCTCGGTGCATCTGAACATCACATTTTTCATCAATGAGATCCCATATCTCCTTGTAATCCTTTTCTTCTCCACCCAAGTTTTTGGCTATCTTTTCCTTTGTTTCATCCATAGCATTGTAAAGAAAACCCATAGCAGCCTCTTTTTCTCCATCTACTAGCATCAATACTTCAACCAAAGGTTTTGTAGTATTGATATCATAGATTAAACTTGGCCAAAAGTTGTTATCCCTCAAAATTATTTTTCTAACTTCCTTCCCATAAGCTTTGTTTGCGTAATTACTATTTGTCCACTTTTCATAAGTGAACATAGCTTCCAATGGTTGCCTCACTTGATAAATACTTCTGTAATGTCAAATATGCAGTGGCAAATCTAGTAGCTGCTGGCCTAATAAGCTCTCTATTAGTGAATTGCCTCGTCAAGCTCAAAACCCAAGAATGATTATAAATGTAGTTGCTCACTTTCTTTGCCTTGATCAAAGCATTTTTGTGTTGTGGTAGCTCTCCAATTTTTTCTAGCATTAAATCAAGGCAATGTGCAGCACATGGAGTCCAATACAAATGCTTCCTTTTCTCCATAAGCATCTGTTCCACTGCCCGGTAGTTGCTTGCATTATCCGTTATCACTTGAACCACAAGCTCTTCTCCAACTTCCTCAACAACTTCATCAAGCAACCGAAACAACAATTTAGCATCTTTCACATGCTCGGATGCATCAACACATTTCAAAAAAACTGTACCACTAGGATTATTGACAAGGAAATTAATTAGACTCCTATGTCTAATATCTTGCCAACCATCAGATATGAT
The DNA here is from genome assembly GCF_001879475.1 of Ipomoea nil. Lineage (NCBI taxonomy): Eukaryota > Viridiplantae > Streptophyta > Magnoliopsida > Solanales > Convolvulaceae > Ipomoea > Ipomoea nil. The sequence continues at coordinate 5,895,036 of NW_017616745.1, forward strand.
TGAAACTCCGGTAAGTGGCCATGTACTCTTAATGTCCTCAACAATTTTTGTTGTTGTTGTTGTTGTTGTCAACTCTTCCTTTAATATCCATGTCCTAAGTTCGTACATGCTTGGAGGCTTAAGTCCCCGACTATATGCGGCAATCGACCGAAGCATGTTGATAAATGAAGGACTCTTTGCCACATTGAATGGTATTGCATTTTCATAAAAGAACCTCCCAATGTCTAAACAAACTTGTTGACGTAGTTCTTTTGCATTCTGGGGTGTAAGGTTGGTTGGTCACCACTAGAATTTTCTTTCATGATGTATCTATCCATAGGTCCCCGGATACCTCTATTAGAGATAGAACTTGAACCACCGGAAGCCACATTGTTTCCATCCTCACCCTTAGCTTCCCTCCCGCTTCCAAAGTATGAGCCAACGTCCACACGTTGCTCAAACTCCATTTGTGCTAAATTCTTGGAAGCTTTAACTTTGTTTAATATGTCAACAAATTTTTGCTTTACTTCTGCTGATACATTGGCACAAGGTTTGACATTATTTTTGGTTTCGGCGAGATGATGTTTCATCCGTGCCACTCCCCCTGTGATGACTTTCTTACAGTAATTGCATATAACATATTTATATGCTCTTTTTTCTTGACCATCCTCAACAAGTTCAACACAGTGGTCCCAAGCTGGATCTTTTTTATTCTTTGAACCAGTATATGCTCCAAGATTGCCTAAATCACTTCCTGCACTACTCTTCTTTGAGTGATTCACCATTTATAGACAATCAACCTTTCAACCTACAAATAATTAATAATATTCAACAAATTAATATTTTAAAAAAAAATCCTATCACAGTCCACAATACCACTACATGGCAGTGCCTACTGCCATAGTGAAGTGAGTGAATGAGTCATCTAACACAATATATATACTATTGCCAAGTGTCACTCTAAATATTAGTTATATACTTATATACATATATATATATATATATATATATATATATATATATATATATATATATATAATACTCTAAGTCTCTAACAGTTAGCTACTCAGCTCAGTAGGTTAACCCAAAAAAAAATTGGAAAAAAAAATGACGCATGACGACATCACCTGAAGTTGGAGTCGTCGGAGGGGGTAGGTCGCTGAAGGGGGGAACTCGTCGGAGATATAGGTCGCGTCGCACACTCGCACTGTTCGCAGTTCGCAGTCTTCGCACTTCCCGTTGCTGGTTTCTTTGAATTCCTTTTTACACACATTTCAGACTTCTAATTCTAGTCAAACTAGGGTTGATTGGGTCATTGGGTTTGGTTTTTTTGTATTGCGCTTAAAAAAATAATAGTTGGACTCTCTGAAATCTAAAAGGGCATAAATAGCCTCAATTAACGCCCTAGACACGCCCTAAGGCGTGCATGAGGCGTACGCCTCAAAGGGCTGAGGCGTCCGCCTCTAACCTTGCCTGAGAGGTGGACGCCTCAGGCTTCAAACCTCCCACCTCGCCTTGAGGCGTACCGAGGCGCTCCTTTTTAAACCTTGGATGCAGAGATTCAAATCTATGACCTTTGGCATAGGGTTAACTTTGATACCATAAAGAAATTCTGAGAGTTAGCTCTGATACCATAAAGAAATTCTGAGGGCTAGCTCTGATACCATGAATAAATTCTGAGGGCTAGCTCTGATACCATGAAGAAATTCTGAAGGTTAGCTTCGATACCATGATTGTACTGGGTGTTTGATTAGAGGGAGAGAATTAGGTGAGAAAGGAATCGCAATTCATCGACGTCATAGGTAGATTTTTTTTCAAAACTCATCTCGTTTCACAGATTGCGGATACCAACTCTTATCTTTCAATTTTTGTTTAGTGATTCAGTGCACTGGATTAGCCCAATAGCTCACCGTTTAGAGTTAGGGCCAACCCAACCCAAAAACTTAAAAACAAAAAACCATTTAGCCCAAGTCGATAAACTCAATAGCCTTGCAGGGCTAATGCAAAACCCAGTGGGCTGGTCCAATTGACACCCCTACGTATAGCCTCACACCTTATGATTTCAATGAGTATCGAAAGTTATGCAATGGTATTGGAAGACCTTATCAATACTCCACCTGGACATGCAACAAAACCTAAGGATGTCCCAAAGTTTGTAGCAGAAAAGCCAAATTGGGAGGAGTTTCTCTCTGCAGCGTTATTACATGTGTCTTCATAACTTAAAGTTTTTCAGACACGAACTCCAAGCAACATGTGGATCAAAGTCTTTATTTTTATTTTTTTCGGGTGATGCAGAGATTCGAATCTATGACCTTTGGCATGAGGTTAACTTTGATATCACGAAGAAATTTTGAGGGTTAGCCTTGATACCATGTAGAAATTTTGAGGGTTAGCTCTGATACCCTTGTTTGAGCCAAGTTAAACATGGAGTCAATGGATTTCTTTTTCTAAAAGAGGACATCAAGGTTTTAACTAAGATAATGGACCATAAGGTGGTTTTGAATTGATATTTACCAATTGGAGCCCGATGTGTTGCAATTCAAGGAATGCGTATAACCTCAAACTTTATGATTTCAATGAGTATTGAAGGTTATGCAATGGTATTGGAAGACCTTATCAAGACTCCACCTGGACATGCAACAAAGCCTAGGGATGTCCCGAAGTTTGTAGCGGAAAAGCCAAATTGGGAGGAGTTTTTCTCCGCAGCGTTATTAGATGTATCTTCATAACTTGAAGTTTTTCAGACATGAACTCCAAGTAACATGTGGATCAAAGAATTTATTTTTAATTTTTTTCAGGTGATGCAGAGATTTGAATCTATGACCTTTGGCATGAGGTTAACTCTGATAACACGAAGAAATTCTTAGGGTTAGTTCTAATACCATGGAGAAATTATGAGGTTTAGCCCTGATACCCTTGTTTGAGCTAGGTTAAACATGGAGTCAATGGATTTCTTTTTCTAAAAGAGGACATCATGGTTTTAACTGAGATAATGATCCATGAGGTGGTTTTGAATGGATATTTACCAATTGGAGCCCGAGGTGTCGCAATTTAAGGAATGTGTATAGCCTCAGACCTTATGGTTTTAATGAGTATCGAAGGTTATGCTATGGTATTGGAATACCTTATCAGGACTCCACCTGGACATGCAACAAAGCCTAGGATGTCCCGAAGTTTGTATCGAAAAGCCAAATTGGGAGGTGTTTTCCCTACATCCTAGGAAAAACAGGAGAAATACATTTGTTAGATAGATTGAGAAAGCTTATTATGAACAAAGTGATATTAAACTAAAAATTTCCAAAGCCTCTGATGGACCAATGGGAGAGAGAGTTGGCAAAAGAGGGGATGCAAAGCCTATGATGGAATATTGGAATGGATATTTGGCAAATAAATTTGCAAAGCTGATGGCTAGAGAGAAGTTGAACCAGAAACTTCCAAAGCCTCTGATCGACCAATGGGAAAAAGAGTTGGCAAAAGTGGGGATTAAAGCAGAAACTTACAAAGCCTCTAATAGACCAACATGAGGGAGAATTGGCAAAGCAGAAAATTGTAAAGCCCCTAATGGGACCATTGGGGTGGAAATTTGCAAATCTTCTAATGGACAAGGATAGAGATATGCCAAAGAAGCTTGAATCTATGGTATGCAGGGATAGAAAAGGTGACTTTGAACAATTGAGTGCATGGTTTATCCATTCATGAATTTAGTGAATATTGTAGTGCACTCTAAATAATCTTGGTAGATCAACTGAATCAATGAAAGTGTTGACATTTGTAATGGAAAAAGTGATTTTCTTTTTTTCCCTCAAGATACTCTCTACAAAAATGAGATTTAGTTTCAGCCAGCTGTTGAGGGCTTGGATATACATCTTTTGATTATTCACGAGGTTTTCAAATTGGTCGTGCCACTCCTTAATAACATCAGCTAGTTGTATGGTGTGTGACTAATGATGTTTGCTTGTTTTCATGGGGTTTCAAAGATATCAATGGATGAAATTCTTAGGGTTAGCTTTGATACCATAAAGAAATTCCGAGGGTTAGCTTTGATACCAAGAAGAAAATTTGGAAAATTCTTGCATTAAACTAATGGAGATTACAATAACATATATACAACCTACTCTAATAATGCAAAGAACTAATTATCTTAATTCTTTCCTTAAAATGAGGTAACTAAAAATCAAGAACTTCATTCATAAGAGATATTGAAAATCAAAGGCTATGTTTTGCTATTGGAAAACCCTACATTTTAGGAGTTCCCACCGAGTGTTGACAAATTTCTAAGGCACACCCTATATATCTTAGCTGGTGGAGTCATGCTAGGATATAAAATAACGGGGAGGGTGATTCGTATAAACAAGTCAAAATTGTTCTGGAAGGGTGATTCGTACATAGTGAAAACCGACTATTTTCTAAAGTACACATCTACAAAGACAGGAAAAATGTTATGGAACATACAGTTTGTTAATTTTAAGCTTCAACAAAGGGAAACAATAATGTTAGAAAACTGCAAGACAAACCTTGTAGACAAGGAATGCAAAGTCTATGAAGACTGATTCACCTCTTTATTTTTATTATTATTATTATTATTATTTTTTTTGTGAAATCAATGATTTTGCATGACAAGAATGTTGATACTTTTATTATTATTATTATTATTATTATTATTATTATTATTATTATTATTATTATTATTATTATTATTAAATGACCAAATTCAAATTTTGCTTTTGAAAATTTATGTAACATGCGGTAAATAAATCCTTGAATTACATAACGAAAACAATAAAATAAATAAGAGTGTTTTGAGAAAACATACATGATTGAGGTTGGCATATTGACACAAACAAAATCTATTGAATTGAAATATAGGGTGCGCATGAGATTCTAATTCCATGAAAATGATGGAATTTCAATTCCGCGACAATTTCATTCAATCAAAGGAAAGAATTTGTATTTTAAAATTAATACAACATATGATGTTTTATTATTCAATATATGATGGATAGCATCGTACAAATAATGGTTATTAATAACTATCATATAGAGTATTAATTCGAATTAAATATTTTATTCACGATGATACGTATGTGAACTTAAATATTAGGCTTGAAACCTAGACCTCCCACATAAGGAAGCAATCGGATACCAATAGCTCACAAACCACTTAGTATACATATGTGAACTTAACTTACCTTGTTCTTTACCGTATAGAGTCCTTTAATATCTCCCGACCAGCACCAAGTATCCTCAAACTGGCTTGCTACTAGAATTTTCAGAATGAGATCCATGTCGCGATCCTCAAACAGTGTATTAAGGGTGTTCAAATCCCAGTCCTTAGTACTACTAGCTAAATAGATAAATTTTGTCAATCCTTCCTTAAAGAAAGAAATTAAAGAAAGAAAAAAGTTAACAGGTTAGCAGGGTGTAGTTATATCATTTTGTATTGCATCAACTATTGTAACCTAAAACTCGTTAGCTTATTGTGTTGTGTGGTATCAATTTATTATAATTTGTGGTTGTGTCTGTTAATAAATGTTATGTTATATAGTTTTTATATTATGTAATTATGTGATGTTGGTTTAGTTTGACTGAGGCTCTCTATTAGTTAGGAGAGTTTCCAGTCAGTTGCCTTTTATCTGCTGTAATTCTATTCAGTTACAACTAATCAACAAATTCAAACTCTCATTTGGTATCAGATAGGATCCCGATCCTCTATCCTCTCTCCACCCAAATCACCGTAGACCGTCCGATTTGCCTCCGAGATGTCGTCGCATTCTTCTGAGCGCACAGTGACCGCTGGTGGCTCCCCTTCGCCGGCGACCACCAATTCCCTCTCCGGCGCCCATCACCATGTTTCCATGAAGCTGAATAGCCGAAACTTCTTGTTTTGGCGAACACAACTCGTCCCCTTCCTCCGGGGGCAGGATTTACTTGGATTCGTCGATGGATCAATGCCATGTCCGCCATCCACAATTCCCGCTGCATCATCCAACGACTCCGGCTCCGGCTCCGGCGCGACGACAACGACCGCCACCATCCCAAACCCAGCGCACAAAGCCTGGGTCTTGCAAGACCAGTCGATATTGTCCATGCTCATCTCCTCCATGTCCGATGAAGTGCTCCACCTAGCCGTCGGACGGGAGACCGCCGCAGAGGTTTGGACGTCGATCACCACGTCCCTTGGTTCATCCACCGAAGCGCGCTGCCTCAGCCTTCTAGGCCAATTCCAGACGTTGAGGCAAGGGAATCTGTCGACTGCGGAGTACTTGGGGCGTGCGGAAGTCCTCGTGGAAGCCTTGGCTCAGGCCGGACGGCCACTGTCTTCCACCGAACAGAACTTATATGTTCTACGTGGATTGCGTCAGGACCTGCGAATCATGGCAGCTTCGCTCACAGCCACCAACCACTCCATCTCACTGCCGCAGCTTGCGGATTTCTTGCAGGCGCAAGAATTCATCATCTCTGATGAATTCACTACTATTGGCGACGGCAATGGAGGTCCTCCGCAGGCGCTGCATGTGGGGCGTGGTCGCGGGTCCAGTGGAGACGGCGGGCGATCTGCAGGTTCAGGGCAGCAGTGGCGAGGCGGCAGAGGCGGTAATGGCCGCCAAGGCCGTGGCAGAGGCGGCTGGAATGGCCGCGGTGTGCCTAGGTGCCAAATTTGTCGTGCCCAGGGTCACACGGCAATATATTGTTACAAGAGGTACACGACGCAACCGCCGGCGGAAGCCCATGTCGCCACTGCTGGAGAACTACCGCCGGCACCTTCGGTCTCATCGGCGGATGGATGGTACCCCGATACCGGTGCCACCGCGCACGCTACGCCGGACGCAAGCATGATGTCCCGATCGGATGAGTACACCGGGCCGGATGTGCTACGAGTCGGGAACGGCGCAGGTTTGACAATCTCACGTGTCGGTCATGCATCAATCCCGTCCATGTCCAAATCGTTAAATTTGTCCAATGTGTTACATGTTCCGTGTCTGTCGGTCCCTTTACTTTCCGTACAAAAATTTACTAAAGAAAACAGTGTTTATTTCGAATTTCATAACGACTGTTTTATTGTGAAGGATTCCAAAACCAGGGCCATTCTGCTTAAGGGGCCAACATCAGGGGGGCTATACAAGCTTCCGTTGTCAAATACACAGTTTGCGTTCGTCAGTTCTCGTGCCACGCAAGGCGTTTGGCATCGAAGGTTGGGTCACCCGCACGGTGTTGTCCAGAGTCGCATCTTAAAAGACTGTCCAGTTTCGCCAAATAAATCCAAGTCCACGGAGTCGTGCCCGGCTTGTCACCTCGGCAAGTCGTCCCGGTTTAAATTAGATAGAATTCATAAATCTAGCACCAATGTTTTAGATTTAATTTTTACCGATGTATGGGGCCCGGCTCCGGTAGTTTCCACTAGTGGTCATCGCTACTTCTTGCTTTTTGTAGATGATTACTCTCGGTTCTGTTGGTTTTATCCGTTACGGGTAAAATCAGATGTTTATAAAAGTTTTGAATTGTTTCGGGTGTTGGTAGAGCGGCAATTTTCCCGCTCCATCAAGTGTATTCAGTCGGATTTAGGGGGTGAGTATAGAAAACTTCATACCACATTCCAAACACTGGGCATCAATCATCGGCAGTCATGTGCCTACACACATGAGCAAAATGGGCGAGTAGAGCGCCGTAATAGGCATATTGTCGAAACGGACCTTGCTCTACTTGCTGAGGGCTCAGTACCACTTGAGTATTGGGACTTTGCCTTCGAAACTGCCACTACTCTAATAAATTATCTACCAACACCTGTGCTGAATTTTGACAGTCCCTACTCTCGCTTACATAAAGTGTCTCCTCCATACACGTTTCTTCGAATTTTTGGGTGTCGGTGCTATCCCTATCTCAGGCCATACAACCGGCATAAGATAGAATATCGCTCGGCACCCTGTGTCTTTCTTGGCTACCCCCCGTCTTTTAGGGGATATAGATGCATGGACCAGTCAACTGGGAAAGTTTACATCTGTCGTCACGTGCGGTTTGACGAGACGATGTTTCCATTTGCAACTCGGACACCTTCTACGTCTACTCCGCCCGAGCCTCTTCCGTGGGCGTCCGGGCCCATGGTCCCACGACTTGCCCTGACGGACTCACCATCAAGCTTGGTCCCGGTTCCCGAGGCTGAACCTGTGCCATTGGCACATGAACCCGCGCCTCTAGCTGTCACTGCACCACCTCGTGCCAGGACCAAACGGCGTCGTATCGAGCCCCAGGACCGAACCCATGTAATGCGTCTCCGTCACCAGACTCGGGGCTCTGGCGAACAGTTTCATGCTTTACATATAACCACTGATCCGACTTGCTACTCCCAGGCTGTAGGTCATCCACAGTGGCGAGAAGCCATGGATCAGGAGTTCAATGCGCTGCTGCACAACAGCACTTGGCGTTTGGTGCCACTGAAGCCACATATGAATATAATTGGCTGCAAGTGGGTGTTTCGCACCAAGCGTACGGCTGACGGGTCAGTCGAGCGCTATAAGGCACGACTGGTGGCCAAAGGGTTCAACCAGGTAGCTGGCGAGGACTTCTTCGACACATATAGCCCGGTGGTTAAATCGACCACCGTCCGGATGCTTTTTTCTCTTGCTGTTTCGTCCAACTGGACGATGCGCCAGTTAGATGTCCATAATGCCTTTTTAAATGGACATCTAGCCGAAACCGTGTATATGAAGCAGCCTCCTGGTTACGAGGATCCAGTGCACCCGGATCACGTGTGCCATCTGCAGCGCTCGCTTTATGGGTTGAAGCAAGCCCCCCGGGCTTGGTTCAAACGGCTTCATGATTTTCTACTGCTTGCAGGGTTTGCCTCGTCAAAAACAGATGTCTCATTGTTTCACTACACGTCCGGCACATCTCGGGTATTCTTGCTTGTGTACGTTAATGACATCATCATGATGGGGAATGATGCTGTGTTGATCAATACCCTGCTACAGCGGCTTGCGTCCACCTTCAAAATCCGTGATCTTGGCAAACCAGGTTTCTTTTTGGGCATCGAGACCATATCTACGGATTACGGGTTCATACTTTCTCAACGGCGGTACATAACAGACTTACTTAGTCGTGCGGGGATGCTCGACTGCAAATCTCTCACCACACCAGCATCAGTCACAACATCAGTCATCACGGCAACATCCGCTTATGAGAACCCAACGCACTATCGGCGCATTGTCGGGGCACTACAGTACTTGACAATAACACGCCCAGATTTGTCATACTCTGTGAATCGTCTATGTCAGTTCATGCATTCACCTACTGACGAGCATTGGGGCATGGCCAAACGGATGTTGCGCTACATCAAAGGCACTATCAACTATGGCTTACGCATTACTCCGTCTGCATCCACTACTATACAGGCCTTCTCCGACTCAGACTGGGCAGGTTGTCCGATTGACAGGAAAAGTACCAGTGGCTATGCTGTGTTTCTCGGTACGAATCTCATATCATGGTTATCCAGGAAGCAGCGAACAGTAGCTCGGTCATCCACTGAAGCCGAGTACAAAGCGCTTGCTGATGTCTCCGCCGAAGTCACTTGGGTTGTGTCTCTCCTCCGTGAACTTGGGCTTCATTCTCCCGAGCCAGCTACTTTATGGTGTGATAATCTTGGGGCAACATATCTGTGTGCGAATCCCGTGTTTCATGCCAGGACAAAACACGTGGAGATTGATTACCACTTTGTCCGAGATAAAGTGGCCTCAGGAGACTTTGTCGTCAACTTCGTTTCCACCAAAGACCGGCTAGCAGACATCTTCACCAAACCACTCACAGGACCTCGGTTCACGCTTCTTCGCGACAAGCTCAATGTCGTCTCACATCCACCTTGAGCTTGAGGGGGTGTATTAATAAATGTTATGTTATATAGTTTTTATATTATGTAATTATGTGGTGTTGGTTTAGTTTGACTGAGGCTCTCTATTAGTTAGGAGAGTTTCCAGTCAGTTGCCTTTTATCTGCTGTAATTCTATTCAGTTACAACTAATCAACAAATTCAAACTCTCATCGTGTCTATAACAACAACCATTAAGCTTGATAGGTCATGTTTATATACAGGTCAAACCCGTTAATACTCCATATTTTTAGGGAAGAATAAAATTGAACACAAAAAAGAAAGGGAAATATTTATTCTGTTTGGGAGCAATGAAATTGAACACGAAGTACAAATTACTATGGGGCCTTTGAGATTGAGAATTCAACCTCTTTTGGGAGAACGAAATACAAATTGCAGGTTGACTTTTAATCACTAAATCATTTATGATGGTTTAATTCATGATTTTATGTGAACATTAAACAGCCTAATTTGGTATTCATGGACTTCATTCAATAATTATTGCATGGACCGTGGTTTACACAACTGTGTGAACTATGGTAAAAAAAACGACGTCGTTTCGTGCAATTTTTTCACGCAACCCATTACAACATATATTTTTATAATTTATTATGTACATTATTTTAAAATAAAATGTACATTATTCTTACTCATAAAGTACATTATTTTACTCTAGAAGTTTCATTATTCTAACAAATAAAATACATTATTCTAATATAAAGTACATCATTCTAATATATAATGTACATTATTTTAACACATAAAATATATTATTATAACTCATAAAATTCAATGATGTCGTTTTGAACCGTGGCTCACACAATAATTTACCGACTTCATTTTTGAAGGCCTTAACCTTTCAATTTGGAGTAGTTATGCTGTGCATCCGTATGCACCATGCATGGTGCATACGGATACAAAAACGACGTTGTTTTATTAAAAACGCGCGTCTCCCCTTAAAAAAAAAATTCAGGTTCGATTCCCAGCAACAACATTATGCTGTTTATTCATTCTGGAATTTTAGTTCATTGATTCTGGAATTATAGTTCATCGATTCTGGAATTGTAGTTCATCGATTCTGAAATTTTAGTTCATAGATTCTGGAATTTTAGTTCATTCATTCTGGAATTTTTAGTTCATAGATTAGATTCTGGAATTTTAGTTCATAGATTCTGGAATTATAGTTCATCGATTATGGAATTATAGTTCATCGATTCTGGAATTTTAGTTCATATGTTGTTGCTAGGAATCGAACTTGAAATTTTTTTTTTAAAGGGGAGACGCACGTTTTTAATAAAACGACGTCGTTTTTGCATCCGTATGTACCATGCATGGTGCATACGGATGCACGGCATAATTTGCCTTCAATTTGTCCCACAATTAGATTGGGCTTGGGCCTTCTGTCATAATTTATATCATTTAGGCCACAGGAATGCTTGAAACTTAACCAAACAGAAACCAATCGGTCCATTTTCATGTACCAATTGGCCCTTTATAAAATAATTGCTTATATTAAGAAAAAAAAAAACTAAATAAACAAAATTTATGTCATAATTGTCAAGCACATTGTCTGTAGATGGTGTTCGGGTTGGACTTTTATATAGGAGGTGTGATTTCGAGTCTTAGTGGAAGCGTTATTGGCTCTTTGTGTTTTAGTTTGGTAAATGACCTGTTAAATATTTACTGCGTATAGCATATCTTATTGTTATTGAGCTCCGACTATAAATAATAAGATCTAGTCATAACTCTTTTTTTTTTTTTTTTTTTGGTGAAAGGAACGGACCCAAGAGATCCCGAGATTAATAAATTCTTCTAACAGTGTCGTTCCCAGCATCTTTGCCCAAGAGGTGCGCGATGCCGTCGGGCGGATTCAAAATGGTGGTACCCCAGTTGCCATTGTGGTCCAGATTGGCCAAGAAGTCAGCGCACTGGTTCCCTCACCAAAGAATATGGTTAAAGTCCTGAACTTGAAGCTACCTCATAATAGCCTTGCAATCAGCGATGAGGGTGTTCGGTTCTGGACTAGAGACACCGTCAGTCCGTCACCTTTGATCGTGCTGGTCATGGCCTCCGAGTCGCATTCAACAACCCTGGTGAAGCCTTTGTTCCTAGCAATGAGAAGACCTTTGTTCCAACTCCTGTGTTACTTACATTTGATATGTACGAGGATCTCAAGCGTACAAATTAATAATAATAATAATAATAATAATAATAATAATAATAATAATAATAATAATAATAATAATAATTATTATTATTATTATTATTATTATTATTATTATTATTATTATTATTATTATTATCATTTGATTTTTAAACACTCAAAATTTTTTATAATATAATATTTGTTCTATATTATTATTTATTACGGAGTATTTGATTTTCTAAAATTTTTGTAACAGTCGATTATTAATTCATCGAATCATCGCGAAAGTGAGAAAATCTATCACCTTAAAAAATTGTTAAAAAAACGGAATAGAGGTCCAATGTTATAAGCTGAAGTCTCATAAAAAAAAATTTAATATAGAATATACACATCATAAATTGCCAAGCACCTTGTGCTCAGATGGCACGTAGTGACCTCTCCTATACGGGAGTTCATGAGATTGAACCTTAGTGGAACAGATACTACAATGTAATAAAGTCTGTTGCATTCAAAAAAAAAAAAAAAAAAACACATAATTTAGGGGAAAAAAAACTCCTCTCTCATTTTACCAATTTTTGTATACATCTGGAAAAAATAAAAAATAAAACAAACACTAAAACAAAATATTACTTACAAATATCTTGCAATTGTGAGCTTATAAGAACAACAAAAAGAAGTAACTTTAAGTTAGCGAACATAATCTCAAACACATGTAAACCAAGACTTTAAGAGGGAGGTAGGTGGGAGTGATTGCTTGCCATCCTGTCTTAAAAATCTCTATTCCATTTTATAAATTTTTCTCTTCATCAGTCTAAAATTTGTCATTTCTTATAATTTTAAATTTTTCTCTTCTTTATTTTGTGTTTAATAATTCTTTTTAATAACATTTTATAAATATAAAAAAACATGCATTTTTTTTTTGAAAACAATACAATAAAACATAATAAATATAAAAAAAAAACATGCATTAATACAACAAACATTATAAAAATTAAATTATAAATTCAATTAAGACATTAGAGAATATTTGATAGGATAGTACTCTTGCAAACTATAATATTATTTGGGAACCACCATTTTTTTTCTGCTCTCTTTTTTATGGGAGAAATAACTCATCATCACAAGAATATAATAAATGCATCCAAAAAAAAAAAAAGTGGTCAAGTAGGCGAGACATATTTTCATACTTGAAAATTATGAATTTGATTATTGTAAACACTTTCTTGATTGAGTTTGTCACACATAATCTTCAGTGTAGTTTGCAAGTCATTACACAAGAGCAGAGTTTATCCCTTGTATATATGTAAATAGAGCTGCGAGTTTCTATTATCACAAAACAAAGAATACAAGTATGCCATGTGAGCTAGCTTAAGTGATAGACCACTTGATCTAACAACACGTTTGGTTCACGGAATGAATTTTGAGGTAATATATAGGAATGTTATTCCATAAGGAATGGAATAGGCAAGGAATAGAATAAAAATTGTAATCTATTATTTGGTTCGCGCGAGGAATAGACTTTATGAATTATATTACAGTGTTTGGTTGGTTTAAGGAATAGAAATGATATATGTTTTAAAAGACATAAATACCCTTATAAAACTATGTGGTGGTGGTGTTGGTGGTGGCGGCGATGGTGGTAGCGGCGGCGGTGATGCTAGTGGTGGTGGTGTTGGTGGTGGCGGCGATGGTGGTAGCGGCGGCGGTGATGCTAGTGGTGGCGATGACGGTGGTGTTGGTAGTGGCGGTGGCGACGGTGGTGATGGTGGTGACAGTGGTGATATATATATATATATATATATATATATACACACACACACATATATAAAAGGGTATTTTCAGAATTAGAGTACAAAAGCTATTCCCAAATACTTGGGAATAGCTAATACTAGGGGGTCGGTCCCCTTAGAATGGCTATTCCCCTTGTAAAGGGAATAGCTCATTCACGGGAATGTTATTCCCAATCCTGAAAAGACAAACCAAACAATGGAATAGATCTATTCCTGAGAATGGTATTCCACTCCCGACCTATTCCACGAACTAAACACACTGTAAGAATAATCACATTAGTGAATTTTTGTGATTTTTGACATAAGAAAAAAGTTAGGTGGAGTTTTTTTCACTAATGGGAGAATGGGGTTTTAGGAGGTTTTTTTCTTCTTCTTTTTTCTTTTTTTTCCCTTAAAATAATTTTTTTGTGGGGCCCAGTGAAATGCAAAAAGCCGCACACTGTGCGCGTAAAAAGGGACATTTGTTTTTTTGTTTTTTTTTTTTAAAATAATTTAATGTCAGCCTTGTTTTTTATTTTCTTTTTATCCTCTTTATCTCTCTCTTTTCTCCATGGTTGCAGTAGGCGCTAGGCGCTCGTCGGGCGTTCGGGCAGCGCCTAGGCGGAATCTAGGCGGCGCCAAAAAAAAGTGGTTTGCAATTTGACAATTTTAATGAGGTTGTTTTCAACATTTAATCAAATAACACAGCCAAATAAATGAATTAATGATAATTCATAAGTCATAACATCAAAACAATGGTTTTTTTAAAAAAAAAAACAATATTAAAAATTAAAAATACTCAAATACTTCAATCATCCAAATATTCAAAGTATCAAACTAGTTTACGAGTGTATATATGTCATATTATATATATTCACACACACACACACACACACACACACACACACACACACACACACACACACACACACACACACACACACACACACACACACACACACATATATATATATATATATATATATATATATATATATATATATATATATATATATATATATATATATATATATATAAAATAAATAGGCCGAGCCGATCGGGTTAACTCGACCGAAATGGACTAGTTAACTCGACTAACTTAGACGTTAGGCGGCCAAATCAGCCGAGTTAGGCATAGGCGGCCGGTAACCTAGGCGGGCGCCTAGGGGGGAAATCGCCACGGTCTAGAAGCGCCTAGGCGGGCGCCTAGATCGATTTTTACAACCCGGCTTTTCTCCTACTTGGCACACAAAAAGCCTCAACAAATGAGATTGCTCTAAGAGCATCTCCATTACTGATTTTTGAGGAAGTAATACTTATGTGGAGGAGAGACGGAGATGTGAGAGAAAAAAATGGGTATTTGCTGAAGGAGCTTGGTTTGTGTCAGATCTGTGGACACCACCAAGAATGTAACAATTAAAGCTGCCTCGCGTGAGGCGCTAAGGCTGGGCGCGTGTGCGTAAATCTTTATTTTAATTTTTGTTCTTCCCCTCTCATTTTCTCTTTCTTAGTTACACATGTAAAAACTGTTCAAAAAATTGCAACTATTGGAGATGCACTAAAGACACAACTCCACCAACAGGGCTGACCAATAACATCTTGGAGCTGGGGTTCCCTAGATAGGAGGTTGGACTTCTCAAATTAGCGGAAGTGTAAATATTGATCTCTTATGTGCAGAGTTAACTCTATTAACTCTTTACTAGGATTATGAGAGTTTAGTATTAGTCTAGTGAAAATTAGAACTTAAATGCATTAAAAATATATATATATATAACAAGTAGAATTTGTTTTTTAGGTTTTTTTTTTTTTTTTTTTTTCGATTTAGGAATCTCTTTGTGTAATGCGTAGGAAATAACAACACTTCCGTAGTTGCTCAAAAAAAAAAAAAAAACAACACTTCCGTAGTGGTGATAAGACGGCGGCCGGCCAAAGAAAGGGACCCACCGCAATGCGGAGCCGCGCTTTCGATCCCCATGTGTGCGCCCAAGTGGGCCCTTCTATTATCTCCATCTCCATGTACCAATCACTCGTGGCAATCAACTATTCCAAGAATCCGAGATGCATCTCAATTAATTGAACATTTGTGTATAAGCAAATAGATACAAGTGGAATAGTTTTTTTTTTTTTTTTTTTTTTTTCTTAAGAAAGTAGAATAGTATTACTAAGAGTCTATGATTGTATTGTTATGATTTTGAGTACAAATTTATAATGTGTCCCTCTTATTGTTATATGGGTTCGATTTTTATATTATTGGCCACTAAATATAACAAATTATAATAATGAGCACAATAGCCTCTTAATAAGTACAAATGACTCTCCTTAATAAGTGTCATGACTCCTTAATAATTGTTATACACTCTATTAAGGGGTAAAATGACTGAAATATGAAAAAATAAATATGTATTTTCAAAATTATGAAGTTGTTAAAAGTTGGACAAAAATATGAAAAAGACATTTGAAAACTGCGTTTGATGTCCGAATTGGTCAAACACAAACGCAAGTCCCACTTGCGTTTTTTTTATTTTTTTGGTCGTCGGCGACACCCATTTTGGTCACCGGTTTCTCAGCGAAGGAAAGACGATGGTGGAACAGATCAGATCAGAGCTGACCAGTAGAGCAGAAGCAAACGAGATTGAATACGGAAGGGATAGATGTTACAAATGCATATCCGAGTGGATTAACAACAACAACCGTAAAGATTTTATCTTTAAAATCCTTGTGTGGTTTGAACCACTCCCGAAAAATGGATATATGATTTCTCCGCCCAAACCCTTGACGCTGAACCTTAGTCCTCATCATCTTTATCATCTTCCACACTCAGACAAAAGACATGAGCCTCCTCCTCCTTCAGGCATTCTAAATAGAGCGAGTGGATTCAACCTTTAGGGGGGAAGGGGAAGGAGTGAGCAAAGCCGCAAGAGAAACCGTCGCTGAGGAACCGGTGACCAAAACGGGTGTCGCTGGCAGAAAAGCTGTTGGTTGCCGGCGACCAAATTTTTTTTTTTTTTTTTTAACACAAATGCAAGTCCCACTTACGTTTGTATTTGACCAATTCTGACATCAAACGCATTTCCCAAAAATTTTTTTTTTTCATATTTTTGTCCAACTTTCAACAGCTTCATAATTTTAGAAATACATATTTGTTTTTTCATATTTCAAGTCATTTTCCCCTCTATTAAGTGCATTGACTCTGCACTCAACTATTACACTTGCTTTCTGCTCAACTCTTAATTGTTACGGAGTAATATTTGACTGCTTAATTATTTTGACGGTTCCAAATTAGACTAAGAGTGCTTCAAGTCGGCTCCAGTAATTTATCCAATTTATCCTGTCAATTATGTTTTACTAATAATCGTAAAGTACATACTTTGAATTTTTATCGAGAGCACATATAATTTTGATCATATTGTAACACTGACACTTTAGGAAACATGCAAATTGTAAAGGCACATTCAAGAAAAGAGCACAGGGGAGCGCTTGGGTTTGGATGTAAATATGAAATAATTTTAAGACAACCTATTACAATTTTTAATTGATTATGCAATATAGTTCACAATTTTCAAATTTAGTCAAATGTGAGCTCTCAGTTATTTATGATATGGTATCGTAAATTAGTGTCCAAATTGTAAATATAGTTAAGTTAGTTCTTTAATTTTTTTTATTTTTTTTTATTTTTTTGGTGTCAACCATACGTTGTGGTTCGGATCTTTCGCTGTTTGTTTAACGGTCCAGGTCCACCCAATGACTACATTCATCTAAAAAAATTAAGGCACTACATTCATTATATTTATAACTCAATGACTATATTTTTACAATACCATAACTAATTAATATATTATATTGGCTGAATTTGATAAGATCTATTTTCACTTTTGGTCCCCCAACTATATTACATCTTTCACGTTTAGTTTGTGCCTATCAAATTTTTTTATATTTGGTGCATGACTATGAAATTCTTACCACATTGACATTTTCAATCATTTAAAAAAAAAAATCAAACTTAGGTGAAATATCCTACTAATTATTTTTATAGAATACAAAATTACAATTAAAATTAAAATTATAATTTTGTATGGTTAATATAATCTCTAATTATATCCATATTCAAATAAACTTATAGAGATAATTTACATAATTACATTGATTTATTTTTAATTGTATTTCATCTATATTATAATTTTCACAATACAAATAATAACTAAGATAATTACATTTGGAAAGCAAATTTCAAATTTTGTATGTGTAAATTTAAACTCTAATTGAACACATTTTTTATATGATTATATAATATATAGCTATTTTATTTTTCAAAAGTATATTTTTTATATGATTATATAATATATAGCTATTTTATTTTTTAAATGTTGTGTTTTTTTTTAATAATAAAGAATGTTGTGGCATTAATTGTAACATTAATTATTTCCCAAACCATATAGCTTTATTATATAAAGGATGCCATGTAATCGTAACCGGGTCATGTCAACGGAACTGGGTGGTAACCTGTAAAAAAATCTAATCGAACAAATTTAGAGGGTAAGTGTGCCTGATTACAATATATTTTAAATGGTGGGGGGAATTGAACACTTCGAAATAGTAGATGAGCCTATTTGACACTTGTGCCAAAAAAGTTTAATTTTAGATGACGAAATATAACAATAATTTGATTTGTCATGCATTAATTAAAATGGTAAAACCCACTTAAAAATGAGGACTAAATTGTATAATGACTAATAATTAATTGACTCTAAAGTGTGATTATTATATCTTAATTTAACTAAATAAAAATCAAATCCCAGTGCATCATCAACAAATGAATTTGCCTTTAGGACAATGGTCAGTGGTTGAGAAACTTGCAATAAACAATGAGGAGAATGAGGTTGGAAAAAGGCTCTGATTGGGTTGACTGTATTCCTCTGCACAAAAGTGTATAGTTCGATATTAAGGAACTTTGACCAATCAATGATGGTGATTGGTGAATATTTATTTATGCGCACAAATGTACAGACGACCTAGCCTAAAACACTTGCATAATTTAATATTTATCTCCTTTATGAATATTAAAACGGATCCATAGCGTCTATAATATAGTTTGCCAAGTTATAAAATGTGAGTTAAAAAAAAAAAAAAGAAAATGAATTTTTTTACTTTTTGAAATACATATATAATACATTAATACTGCATATTCAAATTATAGGAAGTGCGTAGATTTATCGTTGAATTTACTTATTAAACTTGAATTGGTTGTGACAACCTTGCAGTATAATAATGATTCGATTCCTCCCATTCAGTCGTTTTAGGTTGATGTCTGAATCAACAGTGACAACCTTGCAATAATGACTCTGGTCCATTTTAAGGTGAACACATCCAAGGATTATATTTTGTAACAAAGATGTTAAATTATGTTTATATATTTATTAAAACCAACAATATATAACATATTTTGCCAAGCCTATTCCATCAAGTCACTCTTGGCATCATTATAATTTGGGATAATGTATAAGGCTTGAGTCAAATTTGTATAGGCACGAATTAGTTGTTTTGTAATTAGGGTTTGAATTTGTATCAAATTGGTATCAATGCTACACATCTATAAGTTGGGTGCACGCTACACAATTACTTATAAGTATAAAACAAAAATTTATATATTCACTACACAATTACTTATAAAAATCTAAAAATTTTCATACAGATTTCCTAGCAGAACTTGACATTACACTTTAGCTTCTTTTTTTCTTTTTCTTTTTTCTTTTACATATTGCAAACAAGTTCATACAAAATCCAGCCTCCAAAATGGGGCGCACAACTACACGTGGTAGAATAATGCATACTGACATGGTCCACACGTGCCATCAGTGCCCGTACTGACACGGACCACACGTGCCATATCCATATCCAAGAACACAGTCTCACACGTCACACCGCCGTGAGTCCGTGACGACGGCCACCGTTACCGCCACCGACAAGTCATTAAAAAAGGGAAAAAAATAATATAAAAAATATGCCTAATTCACAAAGCTTTCACCTAATCAACGGCTGGTGGAGAGCTAGAGAGGTTGTATCGGCTCTTGGTATTCACATCCAACGGTTGTCATTAATCCTTCTTACTATTTTTTTTTTCTTTTCTAAAATGAACAAAAAAGGGTTTTGACGGAAAAAAACGGTTTACTCTCGACGCCGGGCGGTTCACAAAGTTTCCGGTGGAGGAAGGTTGAGATCGAGATCTAAAATTAGGCCGTCTTTGTTAGGTTTGAGATCGCGGTTGGTTTCGACGACGGAGGAGGAGTCGGACTCGCTCTGAGCAACGCCGCTTCCGGTGCTGCCGGCGCCGCCGCCGTCGTGAAAATTGGGAGACGAGAATCGGGGGTTGAGGGAAGGCGAAATTGCGCCGGCACGCGCGAGGGCGTTGAAATAGAACACGTGGCTGGCCGGATGCACGGCGGCGGCGGCGGCGGGCGGGTATCCACTCACGACGACCGGCGCGACGCGGAGGTGACGGCTCTGGTACGGAAGGTTCACCGCGGAGAATCCGCCGCCGCCGCCGACGTTGAGATCCAACAGCGACGACGAGTCGACCAACACGGCCGGCGAGAACCGCCCCCCGCCGTCGCGGCTGGACGATTCCACGGTGCTACTCTGGCTGGGACTGTGGTGGTTGCTATTCCTCCCTCCTCCTCCTCCTCCTCCGCCGCCGCATCCGCCGCCGTCCTTCTCGCACGCATTCCTGTTCATATCAAACCTCGCGCAGAAATCGAGCGGAATCCGCTCCTCCGCCAACGGAAAATTCGTTTTCGCCTTGGCGCCGCGGAACTCCCGCGCGGCATTATCGTAAGCCCTAGCCGCCTCCTCCGCCGTATCAAACGTCCCGAGCCAAACGCGGCTTTTCTTCCCGGGATCTCTGATCTCCGCCGCGTACCTCCCCCACGGCCTCTTCCTCACTCCCCTGTAATGCACCTGCTCTTTCCGCACTCCATTCACGTTGCAGTCCACCGCCGGAACCGCCACCGCCACCGCCGCCCCCTTATCCTTCGGAGCCATTAAACTCGACCCCGCGTGAATTTTTAATTATAAAATATTTACAGAAAATTAAAAACTCTTTAATTAATTGCTTCAGAGAGAACAGACTGAAACGTAAGAAAACTTTAAGGTACGGCTGAGAGAAGAAAGTGGAGAGCCGCTGAATATATAGGAGGAGTCAAACGTGGCGTTGACTGCTCCACTTCCTGCTGGGGCCCTTAAGGTTACGTGGCATTCCCACCTTGTATAGCCATGCTGAGAGAGGGGTGTATCATTTAATTGGAGCCTTGTAACATTTTTTAATAATAATAATAAAATCATAATATTTGAAATGAGTTTTAGAATTTAAACTTTTGTGTATTCAAATATTCAATAACGTTTTTAGGAAAGTATTTAATGAGTTCAATCAAGACTCGACTTAATTGCACTTCTATTCTTCTGAAAAAAGGTGAGATCGTTCACTCCAGTCCCTAGATGTTCCTTTTGAATTGTAGAGGGGTAACTCAGGATGACAAACACTATCTTTAGTCTATTATGATAAATTTTACCTTTGTGACCAGTTGAAATGCTCATTACTCTATTACTCTATTCTTATATAATACTTTTATATCAAAATGTAAAAGTATGACATTTGTCCTCAAAAGTATTATGTTATTCCATATAAGTAATGAACATTTTATGCCCGCATGGGCAGCTCAATTCATCATAGATTGTATTACAGTATTTTATAATAATATGAGAATAGAATTTTAACGCAGAATTATTGTACGAATGGGAAAGTAGAAATCAATATTATTTTATTAGGAGGAGAGATTTTTTAGGAATTGGGCGGGAAGTTAAAATTTCAGGATTTTGTTTTTATATATAGTATAGTATAGATTGTATTACAGTATTTTATAATAATATGAGAATATAATTTTAACGCAGAATTATTGTACGAATGGGAAAGTAGAAATCAATATTATTTTATTAGGAGGAGAGATTTTTTAGGAATTGGGCGGGAAGTTAAAATTTCAGGATTTTGTTTTTATATATAGTATAGTATAGATTGTATTACAGTATTTTATAATAATATGAGAATAGAATTTTAACGCAGAATTATTGTACGAATGGGAAAGTAGAAATCAATATTATTTTATTAGGAGGAGAGATTTTTTAGGAATTGGGCGGGAAGTTAAAATTTCAGGATTTTGTTTTTATATATAGTACTAGTTTTTTATGGGATAATGCCCAATGTTTTTTTTAATAAGTACTTTAAAGTATATCAAGGCAATATTATATTAGAATTGTTCATGCATAGATAATTGAATGTTAAATTTGCGTATTTAAATATGCAATTCTTTTTTTACAAATGCAAGATAATATAGTCAATATTGATTATAATTGTCAATAAAATAATTGTATAGGTATGGTTGAAACCAAATACGGCACAAAGGGAGAGCAAATAAAAATTAGGGCATAAAATATTAAATATATACTAATATTGAAGATCTAACTGCTGATTGCCAAACAAGGACATTGCGAGATAGTTTCTCACTTCAATTTGTTGTGTAATTTGAATACTCTTTTTGTCAATAAATCCCCAAAGTAGTTAATATGATTGACTTAATTTTATTTTTATTTATTTTTTTATTTTTTAAAAACAATTATTATTATTATTATTATTATTATTATTATTATTATTATTATTATTATTATTATTATTATTATTATTATTATTATTATTATTATTATTATTATTATTATTATACCCTTAGGTCATTTTACATGTTAATTTAAACAATTAATTTTTTCAAATATCTTTTTACCATCCGTTGATATAATTTGCTGGTCAAATTTGCTAATATAATCCGCTAACGCTAACCGCTAACTGCTGATTATCAAACAAGGACATTGCGAGATAATTCTCACTTCAATTTGTTGTGTGATTTGAATACTCTCTTTGTCAACAAATCCCTCAAGTAGTTAATATGATTGACTTTATTAATTATATTTTTTTTAATTTTTTCATGGTATTAATAAAATACTTGGTAAATAAATACATAGCATTCTTTTGTATTATAACTTTGATATTTAATTAAAAAATAGTGCACAAAAAAGATAATAGACAATGTAGTGAATATAATCAATTGATGAATTTGAATGTAAAGAATTTTTACATTGGAGAAATATAAAGATAATATAACTAATAAAATTATTTCTCTTAATTAAGTAATTGATAATGAATAATTTTTTTTAATAAAGACATTGTAGGACAATGTGGCGAATATAATGAATTGATAAATTTGAATGTAAAAATTTTTTGTATTAGAGAAAAATAAATACAATATAACTTATGAAATTATTTCTCTTATTTAATTTATTGATAATGAATAATTTTTTTGAATAAAGACATTGTAGACACATAATTCTAAATTAAAGAAATGCATATGTATTATTTTTTGGTGTAGCTACTAAATTATTATTATAATTTAATAAAAGTAAAATAGAGTACTAATTGTCTAACTATGCCAACTTTGATTGGGATGAGGTTCGAACCTAAGACCTTTCTTATTAAAATCAATGAGTAAGTTAACGGTGAACTAACAGAAATTAACGGAAAATATAATATTTAACGGAAAAGTTAACGGATAATCATACTCATTAAGGATAAATTAGGAAATCTTAAGGAAAAATTAAAATCTGATCAATCTGAGACATTCATTTGATTAAAAAATTTGACCGCCATTTTTTTTTACCCATTATAGGCCTAACTCTCTTGGACTCTTATTAGTATAGTAGATTATTAGTATAGTAGATAGAAGTATAGATTGTATTACAGTATTTTATAATAATATGAGAATATAATTTTAACGCAGAATTATTGTACGAATGGGAAAGTAGAAATCAATATATTTTATTAGGAGGAGAGATTTTTTAGGAATTGGGCGGGAAGTTAAAATTTCAGGATTTTGTTTTTATATATAGTATAGATTATTATTAATGTTGTTAACACTATTTATTCCGATATGGATATTAGAAAATATCTATCTATGTATGTTATAAATGTCACTTTAGTTAATTTAAAACAATAATTAATTTTAGCATATTTGTACAATATATAATATTAACAACATAAATTAGATTGAGGGTAGGATTGTTTTTACAATACATAGATAATAGAGATAAAAATGATGCATATTTATTAGGGAAAATGGTCAAATAAGTCCCTGAACATTATACAAGGAGTCAATTAGGCTCCTAAATTTTTATAAGAAGTAATTAAACACATCAACTTTTAACTTTGGTGCAATTAGATCCAAAAACTGAATATTTACCTGTAATTGCAAGTAACTTATTATGTGGCATCCTACATGCATGTCATTTTTATTTTTAAAAAATAATATTTCATTTTTTAAAAAATTAACAACTAAAAAAAAAAAAAAAAGAAACTTACTCGTCAAAGGCAGCCATGGCCGGCTCCATGGCTGCCTTCCTCCTCCTTCTTCCTCTCCAAATCTGGAGACGATGAAGGGTTCTCTTTCCCTTCTTTGCCTCCAGATCTGAAGACGAAGAAGGAAATGATTGTTATTTAAAAAAAAAAAAAAAAAAAAAAAAAAGAGGTTGAAGCTGGAAGGCAGCCATGGCCGACAGCCATAGCTGCCTTATTACGTGTTCCTTCTTTGTCTCCAAATTTGGAGATGAAGAAGGGTCTTCTTTCATTTCTTCGTCTCCAGACGAAGAAGGGAAAGATTTACAAAAAAAAAAAAAAAAAAAAGGTTGCTCGGCCATGGCTGCCTTGTTCTTCTCTCCTTCTTCGTCTCCATATTTGGAGACGAAGAAGGGAAATATATTAGAAAAAAAAAAGACCTTCTTCTTCTCTGGCCGCCGGCACGGCTAACCGGCGCATGACTTCATTATGGGAAATGTTTATTTATTATTATTATTATTTATTTTGATTTTTTAATTTTAATAATTTTTTTTTAAAGTTTGCATACGTGGCAAGCTCAAATGATGTCACATAAAAGGTTACCTGCAATTACAGGTAAATATTAGATTTTTAGATCTAATTGCACGAAAGTCAAAAGTTTGATGTGTTTAATTGTTACCTATAAAAGTTCAAGGGCCTAATTGCCTCCTTGTATAATGTTCATGGACTTATTTGACCATTTTCCCTATTTATTTTTGGTAAGGTACAATTAGGCTTTGTAAGGTTGAGTACAAATTGATTAGGATAAGTGTCAATATAGTGTGGTTAAACATCTCTGGTCAATTACAATAATAAACTAGTGCAAGTAATGAATAAATGATATGTTTGTACGTAATGAAGATGGTCTAGATTCTTAGGTCTCCAGTGTTGTAAGCGTAAATTATCTTGTATGACTCTGAGTTGGCTAGTATATTTTTTGAAAACCATCCAAACTTGAATCGATTAAGAAAAAAAGCTAAACTTAGACGGTTAGACCTATTGTTTGGATTCAATATACAAAATAATAAAGTAATGGCTAGGTTTGCAAGAAATTAAGTACGAAATCAATACCAACATCTACTATTTATACAGTATAATACCTAGAGAAAACAACGATTAGCCGAACAAGATAACTAAGCTTTCCAGTTTCAAGATGATTTCTCATATTTTGTGTAGCACAATAGCGGTGATGGCTCAAGGTGTGAACATGCACCTTTCGCCTTTAATGATGTTTGAAGCGTGCAATAGAACAAGCTAAGCTTCCGAATTTGGATCACTCTATTAGCTATTAATATGTATTTAAATTGGGCCAGATATATGGGGGTTTGGTAAATAGGTGTTAGCTGATTGAGTTAGTGCATTTAACTAGTTGATAGCATTTGATGATTGTAGGAAGCTGCTTTGAACAACTTTTTAAATTTTAGTATTTTGGAACAATAAACTGTTACAAAAAGCTAAATAATCAAACACTTATATTTGTTGTGTAATCAAGTCAAATAACTAATAGTTATCAAATAAGTCAAAATTGACTGATAAGCTAACAATGTTACCAAACAGGGCCATAATCATCCAAACATCTTATACAAGAAAATTTGTTTATACTAATAAGTTACTTGTGAATTAGGTGATCTTATTACAAGGTTTTAAAAAATAAATAACGAGATATTTTAAAAGAAACTTGATTAATAATCAAACATGCAAATGGACAAATTAAAATAGTGTAGCAAGACTCTTTCATACATATATTGATATATAAAAGAGTGAATGAAGGTTGATACCCTTCATTTATCTTTGCTTTCCATTACTTTTTTTTTTTTTTCATACATGCATTATGATATAAGAGTTTTAATATACAATTTTTGGACAAAAACACATCTATTGTTATAACTTTTGTTTATCTTTTTCTATTATTTTTTATCATATGCACATGCATCTATCATATGTTTTCTTATTTTTAGATATTCTTTAATGGTAATAATATATGTAGATATTATATATTGGAGTAACATAATCAATAAATTCAATTTAATTTAGATTTTAATTAATAAAAATTAGTTAGTTAATTATTTTTTAAAATATAAATATTAAATTTATAAAAATAACAATTATTATACAATAATATAAATATCTAAAATATTTTAATATAACTAAGATTTTAACATTAAATATTAATATTGAACATTTATTTTGTGTATATTATGCATAAAAAAAATTAGTGTGTGTATATTCTACAATTCCAAATGGTTAACTCGTCTCGCAAACAATTCTCTTTCATCTGACAACACCATATTCTCATTCATACTTGTTTAAGGTGTTGCCTCTACCATTCTCACCCCACAGTCCATATATAGTCCACACTTGAATACTTGATATTTGATTGTGGTAGTAGGTTGGAGTGTCGTCCTTTGATTTACATTATAGTATCCGTTAAAACATAAGACTCCTCCATTGAAGTTTGATCTCATGACCTCTCATATGGGAGAGGTCACTACATGCTATTTGAGCACAAAATGTTTGGCCGTCCTTTGATTTAATTTTACTTAATGTTAAAGATTAATTGATGAGTGATTTTATTGTTGAAAAAAAAACATAAAATGACATTTTAATTTAGGTGGCTATTTTGTGGTACAAATATATGTGATGTCCATTACTAATTTAGGTTGCGTCAAAGTAGATTTAGATTCTTCGTAGTGAGACAAAGAAATCGATATATTGTATGCTCAAAACAGATAATGGTTAGTGAGAAATAAACTATCAAAATAGACCCATTTGAGTTGGAAAATGGAGTTGAGAAGACTTGTAAGTTACATTTGTCACACATTGGTTTGGGCAGTGAATTTGCACCACTATATATACAAGACCAGGGACGGAGCCAAAGGGGGCAGCTGCCCCCCCTCACCCCACCTCCACCCCATATATATATATATATATATATATATATATATATATATATATATATATATATATATATATATAGGCGAGTTCAGGTGCGGCAGTGTCTTACGGTGCGGCGATTTTTTACGGTGCGACAACACCAATAGTTCAACAAATATGCACCATCAACTTTAGGAAAATATACCACAAAAAACAGAGTAAACAGAGTTCTGCATCACCAAACACACACCATTAGGTGTGAGTAAAAACACCATACACTATTCAGAAATACACCATTGGGGGTGGTGAGTTATATGGTGTATTTTTTTTGAGTCTGTTGTGTATTCTGTGATGTTTTATTGCATTTCATTGTGGTGTGTTTTTCTAACACTGTTGGTGCATATTGTTAACACTGTTGGTGTATTCTGGAATTCCGCCGCACGGGAAGACCTCGCCGCATTTGAACTTTATTATTTTATATATATATATATATATATATATATATATATATATATATATATATATATATATATATATATATATATATATATATATATATATATATTGGTTTATGTGAGAACATGTCTTCCCGTGCGGTCAGTGCGGCATACACCAATAGGTATGCATAAATGCACCATACAGTGTTCGAGAATACACCAGAATGAAATGCTAAAAAATGTACCACACAAAAAAAAAAAATACACCACACATAATGATGTATTTTCAAACACTGTGTGGTGCATTTATACATACCTAAGGGTGTATGTCGCACTGACCGCACGGGATGACCTGTTCTCATAGGAACCTGACCATATATATATATATATAAATATATATATATAACATTCTTTTATATTAATAATGAGATGTGTAATTTAAATTGTATTTTAAATTTTTCGTCCATATCCAACAATATTTACAACTATATTTCTTAGGTAATTTATTTATTTATTTATAAATTATGTCTTTTGTTTTAATGTTTCGCTTTTACTAGAAAATTTTTTTGAATCCGTCCGTACTTCTTCGTCACCCCTCCTCCCCCCTCCCCCCCCGCCCTCCCTCCTCCCCCCAACTAAATTTCTGACTCCGTCTCTGTACAAGACACTTTTAGAAAGTGGTTAAATTATATAGTGTAGAGGCTCTCTCCCACGGGTAAAGAGTGCAAATCAAATCTTAAAATGAGCTTGAATGTTGTCCAAAAATACGAGAACAATACTTTTTTTTTTTTTTTTTTTTTTTGTAATATTATATTCCGCTAACATCCATATTGCGTGGTGTGGTCTTCTTATATTGCTTTTATTTGCAATGCTCTGTTTGAGGACTTTTATTAATGAATTTAGTTATGTTTCTTCCCAAACAAGAGGTTGTTCATAGTTTGAACTCCAAATTTAATTACTTGGTTCTTACCCATTTTTTTTAGGAGTTCGTTTGATTTACGAAAAATATTTTAGGAAGAATGGAATTGAAATTCCATAAAAAAGTAGTTACTAGGTAGATGAATTTCATTGTCTTGTTGGTCGAGAAAAATTACTGAAAATATTGATTCCATTATTTGGTTGGACTTAGAATTGTAAGAAATAATGAGTATAAAAACATATATGCCTCTACAAAATAATAAAAGTAATACGGAGTAACAATAAAAAAAAAAAAAGAAAAAAAACAAGAATAAAATTGTCAAGTCAACTCTTTTTTTCTTCCCAACTCTCATGGAAAACAAAACTTCATGTCCTACCAAGGATTTTGTTTTCCTCAAATGTGAGGAATTCATTTTTCATGAACCAAACAAAAAAAAAAAAAATACTAACATTTTCCTCTACTTTAAGGAAAACATTTTCTATGGAAAAACTTTTCCATCCAACCAAACATTTATCCCCTTACAGGGCGTTTGGTTGGGATGGGGAATTAAGGATGAAAATAATTGTAATTCGATGGAAAAGAATAAAATATGAATAAAGTAGGAATTCAAATTACATTGTTTGGTAGAGAGTAATAGAATTATTAGGAATGAGAAGAATACAATTAAGTACTTTTCTTGTTTTGCCCTGTCCTAGCTACCATGGAATTGAAATTCCCATGGGGGTAGGGGGGTCCAAGAATTCCAATTCTACAAATGAAAGGAATTGCAATTCTCTCTAACTAAACACGGTAATTTACCATCAATGAATATAATTATGTTGTAATTGAAATACAATTTATATCTACCAAACAGGTTGTTAGAGTTTGCCCGCACGGGCTTAGCTCAATGGTTCAGTGAGCAGTATTTGAGAGAAGAAACCAAGGTTCGAAACTCGGCGGCGGTAGTGTGGGAATTATGTTCAAAGTGGGCAGATTCCTTGTGCGCACCAGCATTTGGCCCAGTCCGCTAAACCATTGAGTCACTGTGATTTATATATCTTCCCAAATACTATGTCGGGTCGGGGTGAATATAAATAGCGGAATGCAAACCTAAGGGGCCCCCCACACCCAGGCTCTACAGAGTATTTGGGAAGATATAATCATGGTGACCTAAGGGGTCCCCCACACCCAGGCTCTACAGAGTATTTGGGAAGATATAATCATGGTGACTCAATGATTCAACAAACAGGGCCAAATGCTAGTGCGCACAAGGAATCTGCCCACCTTGATCTCTTCTCTCAAATATTACCCACTAAACTATTGAGGTAAGCCCGTGCGGATTAGCGGAATGCTACTAAATTAGTTTACATGTGTCAAACATTAATACAAGACTACATATATTTACAATAAAACCAAATTCATACCTTCATTTTCTCCATGTAATTTGCGGTCCGCGCGGCATCGTCCCTCTCACCAAAAGAGAACCAACCACGCGTGGGGGAGAGTGAAGCATCTTAGCGCATACCCACACGCGTGTTCTCACTACGTACCATAAAACCCGGCATTCCCCGCCCACGGCTCCGCACAACACCGGCACCTCTTTTATTGCACCGCCGCCCCGTGTTGCGTCTCACCTTCACACTTCAAATTATAAATGCAAACAATCAAACAATCAAGCAATCATGCATGTGTGAAATTGGACACTTAACCACCATTCCAATTACTATATACCATTAATTGTTTTTTTTTTTTTTCATATTAATTACCTAATTATATTTGCAAAGAAAATTATTATATTTTAATTAGAATACTTTAAACCTCATTTTTTTTTTCAAATAAAAATACTTTAGAATTTAATTTTCAAATATAGATATTTTATATACCGTCAATGGATACTCATACTATCCTTATCAAAAGATGTTGGTTAAAGTGGAAGGAGATTGGGTTGTTTAAGTACAGGGTCAGTAGTTTGAACTTATGTGTATATATAGTAATACACTTAAGAGAGTCCCATCCTAAATGGGAAAATTAGTCTCATTCGCCATAGTAGACCGATCTCTACTTAATTACGGTCTTAGTTCCAAGGCTATTCTACTTTTTACTATTAATACTCAACTTTTAAACTAGCCGGATTTGGTACTTTAAGTTTGAAAATTTGTCACTTTTAGTCATAGTTAGATGTTGGCCCTGTTTGGTAAAAAATTAGCTTATAGGCCAATTTTGACTTATTTGACCACTATTAATTGTTTGATTTAGTTAAAATATCAATATAAGTGTTTGGTTAATTAGCGTTTTGCAACTCCAAAATGTTAAAATTCAAAAAGCTACTCCAAGCAACTTTTTAAATTACCTTTTTCAAAAAAGAAATTATACCAAATAACTATCAGCTAACAGCTAATTATCAAACACTTTTCTACAACAATTAATATTATCAACTAGTTATACTCTCTAATTAACACAATCAGCTAACCGCCATTTACCAAACATGACCGTTATATTTTATTCAAAATTTAGTCATAAGTGGATTAAAAATGATTGTAAGTCAAATATTAAATTGGATCAATTTTAGAATAGAAAATCTCAAGTAAACGAAATATAATAGTTGAAACATTTTTTTGAGATAAAAGGATTAATTCATTGAATCAGAAGAAAGAGCATCAACAAGAAAGATAGGTGGAATGTCAAACCATTCCCCGCAACCTGACTCAGAAACGGCTGACTGAGCAACAACATGGGCAGCACGATTCGCAGATTGCCTAACACAAGAGAAATCAACACCATGAATACTGGCTGCTAATTCCTTTACATAATCTATCACTAACCCAAAAGCAGAAAAATAAGAGTCTGACTTTAAAGCATAATAAACTAGCTGAAAATCCGTTTCTACATCAACATCTCCCATTCTCGTTCCCTTCAACCAAGTGACTGCTAAAACGGAAATTATAATAGTTGAGACATTTAAGTTAATTATAATCAGAGAGCTAAAACGGGAATTATCTATGAGTGTACGACTAAACATTATTTTCGATCAATAAAATCAAAATTTTATATTATATATCTTTTAAGGATTTTCTCATTAATGAATAAGATCATAATATAAGGCATCATAGATAAAAATGGATCGAAGGATTAGTAAGCCGTTTTCCATGGTTTGTCATACAAAACACGTCTCTTGCAAAAACGTGAACCACATCATTTACAGACCTTTTAACAGAGGAAAAGTCTTTAGTTTTTATTTTTATTTTTATTTTTATTTTTATTTTTATTTTTCATTTTTTTAATGTCCTCAATGAGGGAGCCAAAATAAGAGTGAGCAGGTTCCGAATACATGGTGTTAATGACTAACTTGGGCATCGATTTCAAACTCCATCCCAAACTCTTTAACCAATTAAGTAAGTTCCTCCCACCAAGACTATGTGGTCTGATATCTGGGTTGGATTTCCATTTGGAAGGTTGTGAGTTTGAGCTTCAGGCGTTATTGATTCTTTGTGTTTCAGTAGGTTGAGAAAGTTGAACCAAATCTTGGATTACCCCAGGAAGGTATGTGTTTGATTTGGATTGTGTAATATAATATTACCTTGTTTGGTTAAGGGTTATATGGATCAATTTACTATAATGTCTATATATTTATTTATATGTGTGTGTATTTATTTATATGTATAAATGTATATCAATGCTTAAATATTAAAAAAAAATATATATATATAAATATACACACATTTATATTTGATTATATAAACATATTATTATTATTATTATTATTATTATTATTATTATTATTATTATTATTATTATTATTATTAGTTGATAAGGGCAAAGTTGGAATAATTCAAGGTAATCTAAGATTACCTAAGAAAATGAGGGTAATCACATTACCTTGAAATATTACCGTCACATTAGCTTTCAGGTAATATAACATTACTAGGTAATCTCATAACTTGAACCAAACAAGATAATATAACATTACCAGACTTAGATTACCTAGGTAATCTGAGATGACCTGAACCAAACGCCCCCTAAAGGTATTAATTTGATGAATAGTTGGCAGGGTTGTCGAAGCCCTACAAATTTAATACTGGCTCACTCCACTAATTTGTAGTAGTGGCAAGACCAGGTCGAATCCCAAGAGAACTAATGAATTTTGTTTCTTAAATTAAAATGACTCAAAGCAGGGGAAATTGGGGAGTTTGAGAAGAATAAATAAAATAGACAATAATTAATATCGAGTTTAGAGATGTTGAATTCTGATTCAATGGAAAATGAATGTTAAAGAAGTGACCCAGATCATCGGCTCTTTAAAAATTAAATTAGATTTAAGTACTTAGCCAAAGACTAATTAGGATAGCCGTAACTAGTCTTTGTTCTCCCTAAATTACTTGATTCAAATTAAGCATTCAAACCAACAATTGTTATTGAATAAACTGGGGACGATAGCGTTCCATATTCACCCAATAACATCATTACACTTTAATGGAAAATAACTAAGCCTAAATCACAGATTGAGATAGCTACAACCTGCAACTTAGTCTTCCTGTCATTCGTGTACTAATCACATTAATAAAATTAATACAAGCTACTCGGTCTAATCGTTTATGACAATTACGGATCATAAACTCATAGATAGCAATAGGATAAACAATAATAAACCAAGTTGTCAATTTAATTTACTATCAGTCTTCCTGTAAAATTAACTTTGATAAAGCAGGAAGTACATGAATCCAATAAATTAATTGAAGTAGAACCTCCCTAAATTCACAACTAAAACTTCAAATCTCTTGAATCAGATTAAGAAAATCTAGCTAGACATAGAGAAAACTATTCTAAAATATAAGAATATGAAAGGAACAATCTGCTCAAAATACATCAGAATGGCTCTCCTTTTATAGGGTTCCAAATCAACAAGCTTCCCTAGAATTCAGGTTCTTACCGCATCTTTCTCTTCAATTTCATCCTCAAAAAGTTTTGTTTAATTTCCTCCAGAAATCTTCCGCGAATGAATCCGTTGAAATCTCTCTAGCGCCTTAGCTTTTCGTCTCGCGTCCGCAACCTGCCGAAACAAAACAAAAGCATAAATATAATATATGAACGTACAGCGCAGCAAACATATGAAGTAAA
Organism: Ipomoea nil; assembly: GCF_001879475.1. Taxonomy (NCBI): domain Eukaryota; kingdom Viridiplantae; phylum Streptophyta; class Magnoliopsida; order Solanales; family Convolvulaceae; genus Ipomoea; species Ipomoea nil. The sequence continues at coordinate 5,928,572 of NW_017616745.1, forward strand.
CTAAAGTGTAATTAGGGATAAAGCAAAATGGAACCCACTCACCTTATAATTCAATTTAATAACTAATAAACTTAATTACACTTTAAATTTATTAACTAAGTTATTTAATCCTAATATAACAAAATATACTAATAATAATGAAATATAAAATATAAATAATAAAATTAACCAATAAAACTTATTTAAATTAAGGTATAAAATATACTCATCAATAGTGTTGGAAATTTTAGCTAAAATGACAATGTTAAGTGGCTATTTTGTAGTACAAATATATGTTAGGTCTACTTTCGATTTTGGTAGGGTTAAAGTGGATTTTCACTCTTCATGACGAAGAAATTGACATATTGTAAGTTCAAAATGAGTAATAGGTGATGGGGTATATACCCCGGGTTCAGGCTCCCCGTACATTCTGTGCTCCTGTTTGGGTCGTGGTCAAACGGTTCGGGTCGTGGTCATAGTCAGCGGGTCAAGGTCAAAGGTAGCGGGTCAAACCCGCCCAAACCTTTGACCTATAAAAGGGTCTTTAGCCTTTCAAGTTAAGGGGTCTTCCTTTCACTTCCACTATGCATTCTCTCTCTCTACATTGAACGCTCTCCCTTCTCTCTACAAAGACACACAAGAACAACATTAATAAAGGAGGCTCATTTTCCATATCGATTCTTGCTACTACGCGGGAATTAGTACTATCAATTCATAGGTAAATAATAAATTAATTCTCAAAATAGACCTATTTGAGAGAAATCGAAATTACGAAAAATTAAAGTGTTTTTTATAACACTTATAAAGAGTGTTAATCTTGTTTAGCATCGTGAAGTGATAATATTTAGCACTCCACGTGAAGTGCTAATTAGCACTTTCACGAAAGGTACTATGTAGCACATTACGAATGGTGCATGACATGCACTTTTTGGGAGGTGCATGCTTAGAGCATCCACATCAATTTGATTTTTTGCACAATTTTTTAGAAGCCAAATACGAAAGAGAAAGAGAAAATGGAAGAAAAAAAAAAGAAGGAAAAACAACAATTGTCAAACGGAGCAGTACAAAACCAGCTATTTCTCTCCTTCTCTCTCATTGAGGCCCACAAAAAACCATTTCTTGCCGGATTTAAAATTTGCTTCTCTCTCCTTCTTCTCTCACATCCACCTCACCATGGGCTCCACAAAAAACCAACAAAAATTCACTAGTGTGGATGCTCTTAGGCAACCTTTCGCCCTTTCGAAACATATTCCGAAAGGTTGTGACTTTTCGGACCTTATGAATTTCTCGGTCAATTAATTTTTGAAACAAGTTATTAATGGTTGGTACAAATTATGATTGTTTCAGACGTTATAATTTGATTATTAACACAGATTTATTGTGCCAATGAATGCCATGTTTTAATACTTCCCCTATATATATACCTTGTTGTTTGGACAGAATTTTAGACTACGAAAAATCATTTTCTCTACTCCTAACATTGTCTTCTTCCTAAAATTCTCTATGGCCATTCATTCCTGAAAATAGCTTTGTGTTCAAGCCAGTTGTTCTAGTTCGCCGAAGGTCTATAGTTTGAGTGCCCGAATTATAGAACCGTTATCCATTTTATCTTGGAAGACTGACGCTACAACGCTCCTAGCATCCACAGAGTTAGCGAATCGATTTTAAGGAAAGAGTGTTAATTTCGCTATATATATAATTTTGTAAAATCGACTTATTCGCCTGAAATAGTTGATGTGAGACTGATTGGTAGACATGACAATATAATTGGTGTAGACGAGGTGATATGATAATGACATGAACACGATAAAACTAAACATAGACATGACTTGTTAAGGTTAGTGAGTTATTGTTCTAAACACGAACACAAACACAATTTTAAACATGTTGACACGATAAACACGTTTATATAATAGGTTTTGAGTCCACAGACACATGAGACCACGATAACTTGTTTTTAACTTGTTAGAGATTTTAATATACTTTTTTTTTTCATAAAAAAATAAACTTAAAAAACATTATTTAAAAAATCTACAATTACCCCAACATAATAGTAATGATATTTAATTCTTAACCTACTATAATATTCATAAAATGATAAAATAATATATAAAAATTATAAGTAATGCTAATATTAACGAGCTAAACGGGTTCTTAGCGAATTGACTCATTAACACACAATTATAACATGTTATTAACAGATCAACCCGTTAATGACACAGGACATATTTAAACCATTATTTTTATGTCCAGTTTCTTATCATGTCTTAAATCGCTAAGTCTATCATGTATATATAATTTAATATAAATAATTTGATATATATACTTTGTATAGTATAACGTTATCTTTTTGAAAAATAGAAAGTACAAACTAAATACAATGGACCGGACCTACCAATCTACCATATGGGATTCTTATAATCATATTGTCTCCAAATAATTCCTCCATCTTCCCCTAAACTAATCAACGCATGGAGGCTGCTGACAAGATCCAGCCGGTCAAAAATAATGCAACAATATATCATTCCACTTAGGATACTAAATCATTGGCTAATCACTAATGCACGCATGTAATCAACATTTTCTTTCAAGCACCTCGGCACGTGAATGTAACATCCGAGATAATTAAATCATATGACGCGTTATGTTTTAATTGAGTATATAAATAGATATTTATTTAGATGTAGGAGTCAAGTTCTCGTGCGAATATGGCTTCACTTTGCGATCACTCATCAGTAGGTACGCACAAATGCATAACAAAGTGTTTGAAAATGCATCATTAGGTGTGACGTATTTTTTTGGTGTGGTGCATTTTGTGCGTTTCATTCTGATGCATTATTGAAACATGTGTGGTGCATTTTTGCATATCTAATTGTGCAATTCGTACCGACCGTACGAAAAGTCCCGCCCGCATTTGATCCAGTATCTTAGATATAGTATAAATGATAGGTTTAAATAATAGCATTACTCAATGATGTTATGTCGGTCCAAAATATGAGGATTTGATTCATTTGGTGTGGTTAACTCGAACTTGAGTTAAGATTTAGTCTAACGAGACTTGATCCATTAAAACTGTTATGGGTCGTTAGTTATGTCATTTCGAGGACCCTAGAACATATATATAAAATGAATAAAACAAACATATGCATTACTTCAATTACTTAGCTTTTTATTCTTCATTCATTCTTTAATAACTTTTTAAATTGAAAAACTGTACAAGTATTGAGTATTGACACTTTGAATCAGTGCCCTTTCGATTTATCAGTAGATCAGCAAATAAGCTTGCTCATGTATTAACTAAAGTTGTGAGTTTCCAATCTGATTCCTCTATTTAGTTATCTACTATTCTTTCGACGTTTGATTATTTGAGTTTAATGAATTTTCCTTTTAAAAATATATTCTCTATTCTTCCTAGCTTTCTCTAAATTTTTATTTAAAAATAGAGAATTTTTTCGGATAATACACGTATACGTGCCAGTACAAATAATTATATAAATGATTGTGAGTTGCCAATCCAAGACAAGATAGTCCTAGATCCCAATATAATGTTGATTAATGTGAGGTGGCCCCCCTTCAAAAGATTCTAGCTATTCACAATGTACATTGCGAACACATCCCATGAATCATGAATGATAACCACAAATAACAGGTGGTGCCATGTGCACCATAAGGACATATAGGCAAATGTTGTGTATAAAACGGACATTTGATTAATGTGCTTCACTTAACAACGCCCTTAGAGCATCCCAATAGTGATTTTGGAAAAAAATTTTACAAAATGAAAAAATTAATGTGCTGAGTTTTGGCTAATAGAAAGGTAAGTTTTTGAGTGGATTTTTCTCCTGCAACAACTTGATTTTTGGCAGGAATTAAAAAAAAAAAAAAATGTAAGACACGTAATTGTGTCTCACGGGAGGCCAAACGACACACACACTTGCTTGGGCGTTTGGCGAGCACTCTGAATTAACTTTCTTTATTATTATTTTTTTTTAAAGAACTGGCCGTTGCATTTTCAACGGCTAGCTTCTCTTTTAGTTTTTTTTTTTAATAAAAAAATTAATTTAATTTTTATAACATACATATTCTATAATATGTTATCAAATTTATAATTATAATTTTAGAATAATAATAAATAAAGAAAGAATTTAAATTTAGTGGAGTAAAATGGTGGGTCCATAAAAAACCTTAAAAAAAAACCTAAAATTGATGGAGAGTTTTCAGAATTAAGTAAAATAACGGATAATGAGATGGATGTTTAGGCCTATAAAAAACTTGAAGTAAAAACCTCACAATTGAGGTTGTTTTAATCTTTCAATTCTCACTTTTAAAGCTTTTTTCTTCATTGACCAAATCATACTCCAAAGTCAATAATTGGGAAATTTGAGTTCTTATTGTGTGTGTGTATAGTGTGTACATGATGAAAGAGACATTCAACCAAATAATTCTCTTGAGAATTTGTAACATGCGCGCAATGAGGACCGGGGCCAAGTATTATGAATTTGTTTGATGGTACGTAATTGAGATTCAAAAATATGACATTTTTGTTTGAATTTTGAAGTTATTAATAATAATTTTTTAGGAAGATATATTATATGTACTTTATTTTACTTGTAATAGAGTAATTTTAAGTGTGATATTATTTTATTATATGCGGTCTGATTTAATGAGACTTAATTTGTGTCGGCTATTTAGAGGCATCACTACATTCGAAAGATGCGGAATTAGTTGATTATCATGCAATTCGTGTGATTGTTAGATATGTTTGTTATTTGCTATATATAAATAAGTTGCAACTTGTAATATTCAGACATCCAATCTATTGTAATGAGTTTATATATCTATCAAAATGATATTTGCTTCTTGCAATTACTTGTTCATATGACTCTTTTTCTTTAATTATTTGGTGTTAATTTGCATTAGTTTTGTATAAGGTGTATTTGCTATGTCTTAATTGAATAGATATATTGTGGATAATAACGGTGAAGTGTTATCCATTATTGGTTCTCTGGGTATTATAAATTGTTCATATTTGATGCTTAATTATATACGTAGTATTAAAGATTTAACATTTGATACATAACTATCAAATTGATTTGACATTTAATTAGTTCTTTTGATCAATTTCTTAGGCAACGTTAGTTAAACTCTCACAATTGAGTTATGTCGAGTCAAAACGCATCTGAATTCTTTTATGTGAAGAGACGAATTGTGTATATTCATACACTTAAAACGAATAACAAATGAATGAGAAGTTAATTGTTAAAGTGTTCACGATGTGAAATGTGTAGATATATTTCCAAATGAGAGTTTGAATAACAAAGTTTATGTGTTGAATTTTTCTTTGATGGTGTATGTTTGACATAAATCCTTATTGCTGACTAGGTTGCCTCATTGAAAGTCTTCTCCTTTTAAAGATTTCAATTTTGTGTGCTTCAATGTTGATGTAAATACATGAAAATTAATTTCAACATACTCTCTTAACAACTACAACGAGTTACTTTTGACATCCATTCACTAAAAAACCTTTTTTTTTTTTTTCCTTTTGCAACAAAGGTATAAGACATTATGCACCCAAAATAGCTCACTAATCCCTATTTTGGTACTCTTTTGCAGTTAAATCACGTTAACTACGTGTAGTATTTATAGTCCTTGTAGACTTAGCTCACTACTGGTCCAATATGCCGTATTTGGGAGAAGAAAATATTTACAAATCTACAAATCTAATAAGAGACAATAAAGTTAGGCTCTTAACGAGAACAACAAAAAATGTTTATGTAATTATTTGTTGGTTCATATCATTTTGATTTTAGTAACTTTTTTATGATTTTTTTTATTACCTTCTATTATGTTATTTTCTTCCCTTAAATAACATTGTATTCCATTAAATAGTATAAACTTTAGTAATGGATATTCCATTAAGTATTTATTATTGTTAACTTACTCATCATTGATTTCTATAAGAAAAGTCTTAGTTTCGAACACCATCTCAATCAGAGTTGGTATAATTGTTAAACATATACATACTATGAATATGTTAAAATGTATTACAAATACAATATAAAATTTAAATAAACTTTGGTAAATTAATTAGCCCGACTAAATACATAGTATTCAAAGTTGAGCATCAAAGATTACATTATAAATTAGGAACCTTGAAAATCATTTTCTTGCATTGTTAAAAAAAAATTAGGTTAATTTTTTTTTTCTCTCTCTCTCTTTTTTTTTTTTAATTTTTTTTTTTTAAAGTTGAGCATCAAAGATTATAAATCAGGAACCATGAAAATTATTTTCTTGCATTTAAAAAAATAAATAAATTTAGGTTAAGTTTTTTTTTTTTTTTTTTTTTTTTTTTTTTTTTTTGGTTTAATTAATCCTCTCTTGATTTTTTAGAACAAGACTCAATATTTCAATTATGATTTTGCATTATTGGAATGATTTAGGTCATTAGAGTATTAATTAATATTTTTTGTATATATTAATTTCTATAATGGCATAATTGTACATGACTTTGCAAATATTGTACTATTATTTTTTTATTGGACATAATTGTTCTTACATCATTGTCAGACCTGTGCGACCTAACTACAAAACTGTTGATCAGAAATGCAACTACACTTGGACTCTAAAACGGTAGGACCATTTTCTAAAGAATTGCCAATGTTAACATTTCACTGGCTCTAATTGAACAAGTTTACACATTATTCTCATAATTTTATCAATGCATGAAAACTTCTAAAGAAATTTGCAAGTTGATTTTTATTATATCATTATAACAATATCTATTGTACCCATATATTTCTAATTATTTATTATCATCATCTATTGACAACAATTGTAGCAATTGTCATTGACAAACTCCCAAAATAATTTGTCTCAACAACGAATGGAATAATGATTAAAGACCAAGAGCTTAAAGATAATTATATTATTTTAATTTAATTGTATTTCTGTTGATTTTGGGTAATTATCTTAATTCTTAGGAAGGAAGGGGTCTTCAGTTTTTCCTAAACTAATTACCTTTCTTGCCTTCCAAATTATTTTGAAGCAAGTGTATATGACCAAACGCTAACCCTATTCCTATAAGTAGGGTTTTGCACATCCTTTATTCTTCAGTCTTGATTTAATGAAATTCTTTTGAATTATTTTCAAGCCTCATCTTTACACCCGAAGTGTATGTATTAATCTTTGATTAACTTCTTACATTCTTCAACCCTTTAGAATTATTATTTGGAGTTCGAACTCATAATCTTCCTAGGGGCCGGGCGTAACTAGACACACTACATCAAAGGTTGCTCGTGAATTCTAGAAGCTGCCATGCACAGATCACAACAAAACCCGATCAAATTCGAAACTAAAGGGAGATTTCATGTAAACTATACCATTGAAATGAGAACGTTTCCGGATAATCTTATTTGTTCCATGATTTACCAGGGTCATATCATATGGTAATATAATAATAAAGTTCATTTTTAAAAAATGAGAAAAAATTATAAGGAAAAAGATACATTAATCTCCAAGCACAGTGACTAATTTCCTCGCTGAATTATAGACACCTCTTTTGGATGGGACAACTGGCTTAAAAATTTAAGGTTACTCCATTCCCAAAGTCAAATATCAAATTCATGACCTTTGGTTAAGGATGAATAAATCATTTCCACTCAACTAAACCCTCCAGGTTCAACTAACTCGAATATGAATTAACGTAAAGATATTCAAGATTTCAAGTAACTAACTTGAAATGTCGTCCAATGTTCTAAACCACGTAAGACTTGATTAATCTATTTTCCACATGTAATCTTCCACGGTCAAAGAATGTGTCGATTGTTACACATTGACGGCCGTTAAGAATATATGTTAAACAGATTTTTTGTGCCCCAATTTTTTTTTTTTTTTTTAATTTGTAGGATAAGGGTTAAATTAGCCCTTCAATTATATATCAAAATGTAATTAAACTTTGAAAGACGGGAACTAAAAAAATCATATAATTGAACACTTATACTTGTTAAAAATGTGCAATTAACTAATTTGGCCTATAATAAAATGTTAACTTCAAGTCACATGCTATAGATGCCACGTAAGATGCCACACAGATTAATATTTTAAAAAAATACTAAAATAATAAATCATATTAATTATATTTCAAAAAATAAAATTAATTAAAAGAAAACATACTATCATGCATGACAGCAGCTGCCATGGCATCTTCGTCCATGTCGAACTGGATGGAGCCGTCCATTTCGACATGGATGAAGTAGCTTGCAGGTTTCTACGTCCAATATGGATGGAGAAACACGTCAGCTTCTTCATCTGAAGAAAAAGCCCGCCGCTAACTTCTCCGTTCTAAACTTACGCAGAAGTCAACAACTTTTTATTTTATAAATTTGTTTTTATTTTTTATTTTTAGTTTTTATTTTTATTTTGAATGGAATGCCACATAAGATGCCATGTAATCAAAATTAACTGGTTACCTGTTGATAACCTGTTATATGTTAATTGCACAATTTTAATCAATTTAAGGGTTTAATTGATGAAGTCTTTTTTTTAATTAGTTGCGACCTCTACAAGCCTAAAAAAATTATTATATAAGTACGAATATAAAATAAAAATGTAATAAAAACTTTTTTGTCAAAATATAATGTATAAGAATTCAATAAAGAAAAATTAAATTGAAAATATAACTTAAAAGTAACATTCTTCAAGTATATTTAGAAACAAAATTATTCATCAAAATTTCAATGTCAATTTTTTTTTTTATATAAAATTTTATTTCCAATTGCAATTAAAATTAATATGTGAATCTAAAAACATAATTATCAAGTATAAAAATAATAGATTATATATATAATATATTTTTTAAAAATTTGAGCCCTCAAAAGGTGGGGGGTGGTCTTGTGTGGTCACCGTATCTTGGCACGTGGCTAGGGCCTACCTTGCTATTTAAGAGTGTGTATTAGGTAAACACATCCCAACACTTGTGTAATAGCTTGTAAATCACATAAAATAGATAAATCGCACTAGGAAAACCTTATACATACATGGACTTGAGAGGATGTTGCAAAGAATCAAATTTAGCCCGCATAGGTAGCTCATCAATTGATCACAGAGGTGAAATTTGTCACAAGAGACCAAGGATCGAGTCTCATCAGCGGCAGTGTTTCTTGTACGTAAGACCTGGGGTGGGCGATTCCACCTTTTGTCACAAGGAAGAAATAGGATGGTGCCAAATCCAACCTTAACTTCACATCTTTTTTATGTATTACAGACTACTGCACCCCACACAAATATTGGAGTCAGAGAACTGAGTGGCAAAATCCTTTGCACAAAGATTACATGCATACAATAATGATATTTGTCTTCTGGGAAATGGCTGGCTTCAAGGCATCAAGCTGGGTAGTAAAAGTTTGGGATGATTGGACCAATCAAATATAGTCTAAAGAATGAATAAATAAGACTCCAGAGAGTGCAATAGGGCGAATAAGATGATGTTTATAGTGTTGTTAACAACATGATAAAGAGCAGGAGAGGTAGGATTGGTGGGAGATATTCAAAGAATTGAAGATATGATTACTGATGAGGTCTCTTAAAATATGTTTTTTACTTTAAATCCTATTTGGTAACATAGTTAGCTTATCAGTCAATTTTAGCTTATTTGACCACTTTTAGTTATTTAACTTGATTAAACATTCAATAAAAGTGTTTGATTAATTAGCTTTTTGTAACAGTTTATTGCTCCAAAATGCTAAAATTCAAAAAGTTGCTAGTTTTTTAAGAAAGTCATTTTACATGTAATCATTTAACAACTAATTTACTAAAGACTTAATTAATTTCATTTTTGGTCCTAGATTTATAAGTGACAGTCCACTTTTAGTCTTTTTTTATTAGAACATCCTTGTTGAAATGCTGTTAAATACAAAGACATTTCAATCTTTTTTATACAAAGTAGGTTGAACCGCTATATTTTTTTTATGTTTATTTTTTTGAAAAAATTCATAATTGAATACCGAAATGCCCTTGTATTTAACGATATTTAAACTGTTTTGTTGATAAAGGACCAAAAATAGTAATGCCGCAATAATACTAGGACCAAAAGTGGATGTTTTAATAAAAGAGGACTTAAAGTGGATTGCCACCTATAAATCTATGACAAAAAATGGAATTAACTCTTTACTAAACATCTTTTTACAATCAGCTAATGTTATCAACTACTCAAACCCACTAACCCAATTAGCTAACAACTATTTACCAAACATCTCAAAATATTATACATTGAGATCAAAAGATTTCTCAAAATGTTAAAATAAACACGTAATACCCTCCTAATTATGCTATTGTTAATTTGATAGTTTTATGTTTGGTGATACTGTTGCTTGTTTGGTTCATAGCCGAACAAAAGTTTGACTAATAACTTCAATAATTGATACTATCATTTGTTGTTTGATAGTATTAAGCGTTAATTTCACTGAAGGTTCCTTGTTTTTTTGTGGCAATTTCAAATTTAGTTCCGAACTATCGTTTTTATCATTTTACATATCAGATTATTGTTTTTTGGACACTTTTAGTCCTTCTCATTATTTTTTCTATTTTTAATAAGGGCGTTTTTATATTTTCATATTTTTCTTTTGTTATTTTTCCGATTTCAACCAGTTTAATTGGTCTAGAACTTTAGGTAACCTCTGATTTTTAGTAACCATATTTTTCAATCAATTTTTAGTAAAGTCCTAAACCAATTAAACTAGTTGAATCCGGAAAAAATAACAAAAGAAAAATATGAAAAGACAAAAATGCCCTTACTAAAAATAGAAAAAATAATAAAAAAGACTAAAAGTGTCCAAAAAATAATAGTCTGGGATGTAAAATGACAAAAACGGTAGTCTAGAACTAAATTTGAAATTGCCACAAAAGACAAGGGACCTCCGGCGAAATTAACTCTAGTTTTAATTTTGGTTACATTGTTGTCTGTAGGTTAATAGTCTAATAAAATTTTGATTTTCTTTCCTCTATATGAAGTATTATTATTATTATTATTATTATTATGAGACTTGATAGAGATTATTCTCTACCGTATCGATATCGTATATATGCTCAGTACTAGGGTTGTCAATCGAGCGAAGTCGTCTCCGTGCATGTCGACCCGACCTCGATTGCAGACCGAATATAGTTTCACTCGCCAGAGAAGCCTGGTTCTCATTATTTCACCTCGATTGCAGACCGAATATAGTTTTACTAAGCAGGAAAATAACTTCTGGAAAATGAGTTATTTTTCAGAAAATATTTTTCTTTTCCAGTGTTTGGTTGCATTTGGAAAACTGTTTTGGTGTGTTTGGTTCATTTTATGAAAAATGAGTAGAATTGTATACTTAAATATTTTAATTATTTTATTTAGAATATAAAAATACATTTTATATGTTTGAAACTTAAAAAAAAAAAACGGTTATCCGTTTGGTTTCCGACGGAAACCATAGCTATAGTTTCCTGCGGAACTGGTTTCTCTGCCTTAAAAAAAATTGAAACAGTTTGTCAAATTTTGATAGAAGTCATTTTTCGTCGAAATGAACACATTTTCCCTAGTCAACGAAAAATATTTTCCGTTGACTGAATTTTTCAAGTGTTGCCAAATACCAAAAATTCAAAAGATAATTTCAAAAAATCATTTTTCAGATTTTCAAACACAGCCTTACTCTTTCATTCAAAGTTGATGGGATCAACCCATTACTAGGCACTCAATAATTATAAGGCATATCATTAGATAGAGAAATTTAAGACTCAAGTAAAATTTTTTTTTTCTATAATAATAATAATTATTATGAAACTCTCCGTAATCTTCTAAAAATGTTGAAAAAGTTTTAAAGAAAATATAGAGAATTACAGTAATCACGTGGTAATGAGACTGACAAGCCGTAACTCTCAAGCCGCCGCCACAACATTACCGCCGTTCACATTAGCCACAGTTTACTCCATCGAGTCAAAGTCAACACCGCAGCCAATGCATGGGTGGAGAAATTTTGGTTTACCCAAAAAGCCCTGGACAAAGAATCTATTGCCGTCACTTGTGACCCTTCCCTCAATATTTAAACAGATGAAATGACCATACCACCCAGCTCCACGCCAAAACAGTCGTCACCCTCCGACCCAGCCGAGGGCATTTCTGTCATTCCGCCTTTCAAACCCGAAAACCCAGTCAATCTTTCTCTCTTCCTTTTTCTTTTCAAATGAAAAATTCAGAGTAAAACTTTTTTCTCTCTTCAGCTTTCGTGATCGGAGCTTCTACCTACCCATGTCGTTTAACCCGAGTAACAGGATGGACCCACAGGCGGCGGCGGAGAGGGCGGTTTCCGTCATCGGATTCGGCTACGACTTGACCGCCGATATCCGGTTGTCAGCTTGCAAGCCCGGCCCGTCCGGGTCGGGGCTGATCGAAATTCAACGGAGCTCCACTAGGGACTTGGTTCTGCCCGCCGGCGTTGTAGTCCCTAGCGTCTCCACCTCCATCAAGTGCGATAAGGGCGAACGCACACGGTTTCGCTCCGATGCTCTTTCTTTTAGTCAGGTAATTTCTCGAAGATTCATTTCATGTGAATTCCCTCTTTTTGAATGATCTCCGAGTAACTACTACTGTGAATAGTGGGAGCTACAGATATCTGTTTACTTGATGTCGGATTACTGCAATTCCTTATGTTTTTTTTTTTTTTTCGTTTCTAATTTTTGTAATTTGTTGCTAAATTTACTGTGTTTGGCTGCGAAAAGAGGAATTTAGATAATCTATGCGTTGATTATTCGAGTAGATGGGGTGTAATTTAAGGTAAGGCGAAATGTTTTGTAAAATGCAGAATTTCAAGTTTTTTGAAGACTGACATATGAGAAAACCATAAGGATTTTAAAAATAAAAATAATTTTAAATTTTTTTTGCTTATACATAGTTGAACCTTTTGAATTTTGGGTACATATTCAGTGTGCTGTGCTTATCTAGCATGTTACTTTATCCTAAATGTAGACATTGTTTGAATGATCGATATATTGGTAAATGGAAATGTAGTACTTAAATGGTAAAAGCTTGGCAAAACACACATGATGGCATCATCATGTTTGTCTTGCAAAATGTGCGCAGTGCATCTTAGTTGAACTTCGTGTACATTTTTACTGAGGTAGATGTTCATTTTTGAATTCTGGTGATTGTGCGAAATGTATTGTATTTATCTCTATTGAACTTCGTGTGCATTTCTCTTTAATGTGTCATGTGTGTCCATTTCTGTTGAGCTGTATGTTCACTTTGAGTTTTGGTTATACTTTTGAAGTTATATGTTCTTTTTTAGATGAAATGTAGTACAAGTTCATTCCAATTGAACTCTAGGTTCATTCCAGTTGAATTGCATGTTTATTATTTTTTTTTTTTCCTGGTGAAATGAACTTGCAATTCAACTAGAATGTACATGAGGCTACCTTTTTTCCGCGGGGTGGGTGTTCATGTATAAGAATAAAGTGCACACTGCACAGTAATGAGTATAGCATACTTATTATTGCTGAGGGAAAATGCTTAGTGTAATAGTGTACTTGGGAGTATTACTCCCAACAGATGCCATGATCTCATTGGATGAAGAAAAGGAAAAAAAAAAAATGAGACCCCCTTTTTTCTAGGCCAATTGGTGCATGCCATGTCAGTGGAGAGTAAAAAGAGGGAGTAAGTGTAGTATTATTGTTGGTAAGTATTTGCATTTGCAGTTGTAGTTGGCAAGATTAGTATTCAACATTTCAACATTTTACCAACTGGGGCAGTTTGTTACAATTCAATTTCAACCTTAACCAACTTAGTGATGAACAAAATGCGGAGATGTTTACAAGTGTCATGTGATCATGTCTGCCTCCCTTCAATTTCTGTTAGGGCCTTAAGGCTCAAGCTTTTTAGCCCCTTACTGCTGTTCTATTGGCCTGCAAATTAATGGCATTTGCTTGGAAGAGTTTGACTTTTGTACTTGGCCCCAAAAGTTTCTTGTTTTTTTTTTTTTTTGGAAAATTAAACAAACTATTTCCCCTTGTCTACAGATGTCAGAGCAGTTCAACCAGGAACTAGCTTTATCTGGTAAAATACCTTCTGGTCTATATAATGCAATGTTTGGTCACAAGGGGTGCTGGCAAAAGGATGCAGCAAGCACAAAACTTCTTGCTTTTGATGGTTGGTTCATTTCCTTGTATAATGTTGAGTTGGTGCGGAGCCAAGTTGCTCTATCTGAGCAATTGAAAAGAGAAGTTCCTTCTTCTTGGGATCCTCCTGCCCTTGCTGAGTAAGATCATTATGCTGAAGCTGATTGTTTGAAAAACTCTAATACCAGAAGCCAGAATGTTCTTAATAAGAAGCTCATAAATTAAAATCACCTTTACAGTATAAATTCCACTATGACAAAAGTATGCAATCTAGGAAGACGTATCTGGACATTTTTAGACTTATTCATCTCTTCTAGTACCAGGTTTTTTAATATATGATCACCAACCGTAGTTTGAAAATGTTTGACATATTCGGTGGAAATTTTTTAAGATAGTTGTTTAGTTTCTTCAATGATCATGAACTTAACAAAAATGGAAAAAAGAAAGTCTTTTTCTGTGTGCTTGCACTTGCTGACAATGGCAATTAACAGTGTAGGGAGTTAGGTGCAAATGCATGAACAAATAATGAGTGTAAAGTAATGTCCATGTACGGAGAATAAGATAAGAAATTACAGCACTTTCTTACTAAAAATCCAAATTTAGTAATGGGCTCTAAGCTGTTGGAAATGTTGAATTTCCTTAGATTTGATGCCTTTTTCTCCCTCAATGAGAAATATGGCCTGCAAATAACCATCTCACTACTTCAAGTATCCTCCTAGTTGCTGGAGACCCACTGATTATAAAACTAATGGGATGATTCTCCAGATTCATTGAAAAATATGGAACCCATGTTATTGTTGGGGTAAAGATGGGAGGAAAGGATGTAATTCACATAAAGCAGCTTCACAATTCAAATCTTGAGCCGACTGAAGTGCAGAAATTGTTAAAACAATTAGCCGATGAAAGGTTTTCAAATGATGTAAATGGGAGCTTGATATCAAATACCAATACATCTACAGGAAAACTCAAGGTAACTGTACCTTAGAAATTAGAATTACCTTGACATTCTTCACCCTCCTGTTTTACTGTTTTCTGTTTAGATATCTTAACAGTTAACACGTCCTGTTAGAGGATTTTGTTCAGATACATAATAAAAAGTGACATGATCACACTGAAATGAGTAAATGACTAGTCAACTTGTGAAACTATATTGCAATTCCAATGGTACTGAGGGATACTTGAAAACAAAAGATCAAGATATGGCAATACATTCTTGTATCTTGTGAAGAAGAAAACATTGAGAATTCTTTTGCATAAAAGAACCTGGTAGAACACTTTATACAAGAACTGTTTAATACATAGGAAGCTACTTAAGCCACCCAGTGCTGATTGAATTCTTTTTTCTGTTCCCAGGCTGAAAAATCTATGCTATGGGATGCTAGTTTACCAGTTGCACGTTCCATGGTACCAACTATCACATCACACTCAAAGAATGAAGTAAGCCTTCAATCTTTGCAATGCCTCTTGCTTTTATACCAAATTTGCGATTTTTTTTTTTTTTTCTAAACTAGATATTTCAAGCTAAGACAATGTATCCCATTGCAGGATATAATAAGCATTCATATCCGTCGGGGAGGCGTTGACTTTGGCCAAAGTCATAGCCAGTGGCTTTCTACAGTATCAGAGAATCCTAATGTCATATCCATGTCCTTTGTGCCTATTGCTTCACTTTTAAGTGGTGTTCGGGGTAGTGGATTCTTAAGCCATGCAATGAACTTGTACCTCCGATGTGAGTATTCTACATTCTCTATTTAATACTCTGTATCTTTCCCTTTTTGTTTTATTGTTATTATTATTATTATTATTTAAATAGAGGAAGGCTACAAACTTTGTAACATGTGATACACCGAGACGTTTTTTTGGATTCCAGTTGGTGGATCGTATGGGTTATGAATAGTTATGCATGGTTTTCCTGTAGTTTTGAAGACAAATTTCCATCAGTTAAAGTTTGATCAATTAATTAATACTCCGTAGATATGTAGTCCACACTGTCCATCGCCTGTAATACCACCTTCTGCATGGGTGTTCAGGTTGAAGTTTCATTCCTATTTCCTATTAATTGACCATTAACACCAAGTAATCTTTTACATATGGGTGTGAGTGAAGGTGTGCTTTCAATTACAGGAACAGATATATCATTCATTCTTTTTGAAGTTATACTAACAGTGGCCACTATATGACTTGAACAATAGTTATACTCTGTATCTGATAACAAATTTATGCAGACAAACCACCACTAGAAGAACTCCAACAATTTCTGGAATTTCAGTTACCTCGACAGTGGGCCCCAGCATATGGTGATCTTCCTCTTGGTCATCGTCGCAGGAAACAGAGCTCTCCATCATTGCAATTCACTTTTATGGGCCCAAAGCTATTTGTAAATACCGAGAAGGTTAATTTTTGCAGTTTAGAACAACGTTTTCTGTTCATTATTGACTTCACAACTGCATCTTTTATCTAGTTGAATGTTTCACGAGAGATTTAAAATAACAAATAGAACCTTGCAGGTTGAGTCTGGAAACCGACCAGTAACTGGAATTCGCTTATACCTGGAAGGTAAAAGGAGCGATCACCTAGCTATCCACCTACAGCATTTGTCAACCCTTCCACAAAGTCTGCAACTAACAGATGATCTCACCTATGAGCCCGTTGATGAGCATGTTGAACGAGGCTATTTTGAACCGGTGAAATGGAGCATATTTTCACATGTTTGCACAGCTCCAATTGAGTGCCATGGAACCCGGATAGATGATTTTGCTTCAATAGCGACCAAGGCCTGGTTTGAGGTGAAGGCTATTGGCATGAAGAAGGTCCTATTCCTGAGGCTTGGATTCTCGATGGTGGCATCTGCTACTATCCGCAGGTCAGAGTGGGACGAACCAATGAGTTCAACTCGCAAATCAGGGCTGATATCTATGCTGATCACCACGCCTCTCAGCACAAAGCTAACACAACCTGAGAAACAACCGGCAAAAGTGGATTTGAACTCGGCTGTTTACCCCGCGGGGCCACCTATGCCAGCAAGACCTCCAAAGATGTCACACTTTGTGGATACAAAAGAAATGGTGAGAGGCCCCGAGGAGTCACCAGGATACTGGGTGGTGACTGGTGCAAGGCTCTTCGTCGAGGACAGCAGGATAAGAATCAAAGTGAAGTATTCACTGCTGACCATAATGTCAGAGGACTCATTCTTGATATGAGACATCCAAGCCAGGTTAGATTGCTGCATCATACCGTGTTACTTTCTACATTTCATCATGTACTATAAACCAAACATTTGTTACTGGGGAGTGGGGAGAGATTGCATATTGTAGTCATTGCAGTAGTAATTTGTAAAGAATCATCACAGTTCAGAGAAAGCATTCAATTTCTGGAGCAAAAGCCCATTTGGTAGCGCTCCAATGTTCAGTTCAGAGATGAAAAGTGATTGTTTGTTTGCTGCCATTTGGTTGTGTTCAAAAATTAATCAGACTGGAAATGTATTGTTTCTATTGTAATTCAACAAAACCAAAATGCCCGAGAAGTGCCCCCCACACAGATGCATTAGCCTCGAAAGGCATCTTATTAAGCACACTAGGGTATGCAAACTCATTACACTTAAGTCCCAAAGAATGCATCTTCTGAAAAGCTAAGGCGGCCTCTTCCCCAAGCCCATTCTGGGCATACCCAGACATCAAAGAAGACCAAGAAACAAGTCTGGTTTGGGAATTTCCTCGATCAGCTTGTGGGCATGCCCAAAACCCCCACATTTTGAGTAAAGATTTATCAAATGGTTTCTATGTTTACTGTCTTGGGACAACCCAAGCTTCGTTACACACGCATGGATTTGTAGACCTGAGACTAGAGACTTTATCCGGGAAAGGTGAGAAATGAGCTTTGTGTAGGATGGCAAAGTAGAAGTGGAGTCAATAACAGGGAAAGGTGAGAAATGAGCTTTGTGTAGGATGGCAAAGTAGAAGTGGAGTCAATAACAGGATTGTGAAAATCTTGAATTGCGGAGAGCGTAGAGATGAAGGCAAATCTTGGCGATGGAGAAGAGAGTTTGAATTGCAGGTAAAGCCGTTTGATAAGAGGCTTTTGATCATAATAGAGGTGCCAAAGATTCGTCATAGTCCATTTGGACAAAAGGCCAAGAGCTACCCAATCACATTGTAAACACAAAAAAAAAGCAAACTTTGTATATATTTACAAAATCTGTTTACAGCGTGTGTATAATTGAATGCAGGTACAAAATCTCTGTCTAGTCCTCTGATTCTTCACTGACGTTATCTATTGAAATGCCTCCGGGATTCAAATAGCGTAGCCTCCGAGATTCAATTGGCGCGTGCCTCCGGGATTCAAGTGGCGTAGCTTCCGGGATTCAATTGGCGTGACTTTCAACAACGAACGTCAAGAATTTAGAAATAATCAACCAATGGATTCAAATTGTCTGCAAAATCAACAAAAATTCCTTCAAGTCTTCAAGCGTTCTTCAATGCCGTTATCTATTGAAGTGCCTCCGGGATTCAAACAGCGCGTGCCTCCGGGATTTAAACGGCGTAGCTTCCTGGATTCAAACGGCGTGATCTTCAACAGCAAACGTCAAGCTCCGAAGCAATCAACTCTACAAAAAGGCTTCAAGTTTTAAAACCTGCAAAAAATGTCTTCAATGTCTTTAATTCTTCAAGATCTTCAAATGCCTTCAAAAGAGCTCTCAAATCTTCAAGCCTTCAAATTGTCAAGTGTTCTTCAATGCCTTCAAGCTCTCAAGTCTTCAAGTTGTTCTCAATGTATTTAAGGTGTAATTTGAAGAATGGAATTGATGCTCTATTTATAGTGAAGTTTGTAACTAAAATCCCTCAACAAACTCCACTAATATTTATTAAATTAAATTAATTAATTATCTACTAAAATGAACATTGCCAAAATCAAGTCTAGGTTCATTATTCTATCATCTAATTCAAATTCAAATTAAATTATAATTATCTAATTCAAATATAATAAAATCATATTATATTTAAATTATAATTATAATTATAATTCAATCATGAAATGGACTTGGACCAATTAATTACTTAATTCAATAGCCCAAATTAAATTTACTTGGACTAATTAAATTAATTTAATTATCATAGCTCAATTAATTAAATTGGACTAATAATCAATCCCGAAATTGGGCTCGATAATGATTTAATCGGTCCACTTGTCGGCTTCAAATTTTCTGTGTCTACAAATTGCCCCCTCGAGACTTTCTTGGACATGCCACTTGAGAGCATACACTGCTTGAAAGTATGTAGTGCATGGAAGTCTCGAAACTATAAGGCCATTTCAACTCGTGCCAAGGAGCCTTGTGGGATATGAGGCAGTTTCGACTCGTGCCGGTGAGCCTTGAAGTAATATGAGGCAGTTTCAACTCGTGCCGGGGAGTCTTGAATATGATGCGTTTTCAATTCACATTGAGGAAGCTTGAAGAATATTTCCTCCATCACATATTGTGGTATAATGTGTTGAGGCACATTCTTCTCTAGCATATGGGCTGATTAGAGGAATTTTCATCTTCACTCCTTGGTTAGCTGGAGTAATATGGAACCACTTCGGCACGTAATCCGCCAATGTGACTGGAACTCGTGCTTTTATATAGTGCCTGCAAGTCCTCCCATCTATAGGGCCCTTTACCATTTTCTTCTTAACCCACCTTTTCATAGCTTGCTTAGGCGGTCGTGTTGCAGCACAAACGTGGTGTTGCTTAGCATGCTTAATACCAAGTCGAGTACCATACTCGGGGTTGGTATCATAAGACTTGATGTTAAGAGGAAATATACACTTGTGTTGTTTTCTATTTCCCTTCACATTGTTCTTCTCAATGAGTAGCGAAGTAGATTTACCGCATGAGATGGAAACTTGATTAGCGCTTGCTGTGGCATCTGCAAGTTCAATTCTCCCATCTCGAGCTAACTCCATTACTTTATCCTTAAAGACAAAGCAATTTTCAATTGGATGTCCGACAAGCCTATGAAACTTGCAATAACTCGGATGATCCACCATTGATGCCTCGTGTGGTCGCCTCATTTCTGGAAAATCAATGAGATTGTGTTTCAATAGCTCATCAAACATATGTGGGACATCAGAATCCAAGAATGGATACTTCTTGTTTTGTCTTTCCCTGAAAGAAAGCCTTCTACTACCCCGTAATGATCTAGAAGCACCCTTAGACTCATTAGTAGCTTCAGTGAATATCCTAGCTGGTTGAATATTCACATGCATAGCGTCCATGCTTTCATATTTCTTAAAGGCCTTGCCGCCATTTTCAACGTCATCATGACTCTTGCCCCCATTGTAGAAGCTTTGAATGGATATGTTTTGTTCACCATTAGCTGTTATGCTTAACTCCATATCGTGAGAACGACTAGATAATTCCTCAAAAGTCTTAGGCTTGAGCCCTTGGAGGATGTAGGAGAGCTCGAAGTGCATGCCTTGGATGCACATTTCAATCGCGGAGCTCTGTGATATCTTTTCCTTGCAATTCAAGCATAACTCCCTCCATCTTTCAATGTAAGCGGTTGAGCTTTCACCATTCCTTTGGCGAGTGGTGGTGAGTTCTAAGAAGCTGACGGTTCTTCTTGTGCTGTAGAAGCGGGTAAAGAATTCGCGCTCCATGTCATGCCAGCTATCAATGCAGCTAGGCTCCAAGTCGGTGTACCAATTGAAGGCAGTACCCTTCAAAGAGCGGACGAACTGCTTGACAATAAGATCTCCATATATCCCAACGTCGTTGCATGTTTCCACGAAGTGGGCGATGTGTTATCTTGGATTGCCTTTCCCATCGAATTGTTGAAATGCTGGAGGTTGATATCCAATGGGCATCTTCAAATCCTCTATCCTTTGGGTGTAAGGCTTGGTGTAAATGTATGAAGGTTTTTCCCCTTCGAGCTTTCCTTTGATAGCTTCCATGATGAACTCGTCAAGCCGATCTACTGGTACCATGCCCCCTGTGACTGGAATGCTCCTGTCCGAACTTGGTTTGTGCGAAGTTGATTCCTCGTGCATTGTAGTTCGCCCAATGAAAGTTGGTGAGTGTGAGGCATCTTCTCCTTGAACCTCAGGTTGTTTTCCAAGAGCCCGGCTAGTTTCACCATTCCTTGTGCTCTCGACCTTTTCAGCTAAGTCGTTGATTCTCTTTTCTTGGTTTTGAAGGAGGGTGGTGATCCCTTCAAGCGCCTTAGTGATGCTTGCAAGCTGGTCCTCTATAGTTATCGCGCTTGTTGTCATATCCGGCATACCTGTATAGATGCGTGACCATTCTGGCGCGACCTTCCACATGTTAGACGACGGCGATGTCGGTGATGAGCCTCCGGTGTTAGCGTTCCATTTTGGGGATGTTGGATTCCCGCTACCAGCAACTCCTTTCAGAGATGCTGGATTCCCGCTATTGGCTGCTTCTTTCAGAGATGTTGGACTCTCGCTACCAGTTGCTCCTTTTGGGGTAGTCAATTTCTCGCTATTAGCCGCTCCTTCTGAGGTAGATGACTTCTCGCTATTCGCCGCTTCTTTCAAAGATGTCAGCATCCCGCTGCCAACTGCTCCTTTCGAAGAAGCCTGCCTCCCGCTATCGGTTGCTCCTTTCGAAGATGGTGGACCTGCAACATAAATAGACTTCCTCGGGACGGTAGGGGCCGTTTCGAGTCTTTGAATCATACGTCGAACAATTGACTCAGGCTCCGGCGGTCGCATTCCTAAGCTCCATGCACGGCTCCTGGTTAATGGTGTTTCGGTCTCTCGGCTAGCTTCAGAACCAGTTGTTGATGAAGACTTGGAACTAGCGGCTTGGGCATAAGACTTCTTGAACATCGAGCTTCTTGACGCCATTCCGATTGCTAGTAGAGTTGCTTGCTGATGTAGATCGATAGTGAAGAGATGAGAGGCAGAGCGGTCCCACTGGGCGTGCCAAAATCTGTAAACACAAAAAAAGAAGAAGCAAACTTTGTATATATTTACAAAATCTGTTTACAGCGTGTGTATAATTGAATGCAGGTACAAAATCTCTATCTAGTCCTCTGATTCTTCACTGACGTTATCTATTGAAATGCCTCCGGGATTCAAATAGCGTAGCCTCCGAGATTCAATTGGCGCGTGCTTCAGGGATTCAAGTGGCGTAGCTTTCGGGATTCAATTGGCGTGACTTTCAACAACGAACGTCAAGAATTTAGAAATAATCAACCAATGGATTCAAATTGCCTGCAAAATCAACAAAAATTCCTTCAAGTCTTCAAGCGTTCTTCAATGCCGTTATCTATTGAAGTGCCTCCGGGATTCAAACAGCGCGTGCCTCCGGGATTCAAACGGCGTGATCTTCAACAGCAAACGTCAAGCTCCGAAGCAATCAACTCTACAAAAAGGCTTCAAGATCTTTAAAACCTGCAAAAAATGTCTTCAATGTCTTTAATTCTTCAAGATCTTCAAATGCCTTCAAAAGAGCTCTCAAATCTTCAAGCCTTCAAATTGTCAAGTGTTCTTCAATGCCTTCAAGCTCTCAAGTCTTCAAGTTGTTCTCAATGTATTTAAGGTGTGATTTGAAGAATGGAATTGATGCTCTATTTATAGTGAAGTTTGTAACTAAAATCCCTCAACAAACTCCACTAATATTTATTAAATTAAATTAATTAATTATCTACTAAAATGAACATTGCCAAAATCAAGTCTAGGTTCATTATTCTATCATCTAATTCAAATTCAAATCAAATTATAATTATCTAATTCAAATATAATAAAATCATATTATATTTAAATTATAATTATAATTATAATTCAATCATGAAATGGACTTGGACCAATTAATTACTTAATTCAATAGCCCAAATTAAATTTACTTGGACTAATTAAATTAATTTAATTATCATAGCTCAATTAATTAAATTGGACTAATAATCAATCCCGAAATTGGCTCGATAATGATTTAATCGGTCCACTTGTCGGCTTCAAATTTTCTGTGTCTACACACATGTCCACATGATCCAAGATTTTACCTAGGGTTTAAACAGAAGGATATTGCTTACCTATATCTTCTCTCCTGTAATCTTGGATTTTCTTTACAAAATTGAATCTTTCTTTATGATAACTTTGTATGTCATGTACTAGTATTTATAATAAGATATCAAGAGTATTTTCAACCGTTGGATTAAATCTCAACAATCTTAACTATTCATTGGTATGCATATCTATCCAACACACATTCCAAGAAAAGATATGAAATCTTATTACAAACTTTATCACGAATGTTTTCAACCGTTATTAAATCTCAACAATGTTATCATTCATTGGTATACATATCTTTCCAACACACATTCCAACGAAAGATATGAAATCTTATCACAAACTTTATCATGAGTGTCTTCATCCATTTTTTTGAAAACTTTATCAGGAGTGTTTTCATCTATAAATACTACACTTGGATTGCCAAAGTAAAACCACCACTCTTTGGATTCTCAAACCCCCTCTTTGGTTTTGCAACACCTCTCCATTCTCTTTGCAAAATGTCGAGCTCACGCACAACCCGAACTGCATCATACTCCTATGTCATGTCTATTGTGATATTAGCCAAGATCTTAAAATTGGTAAGAATGAAGCACAACAAGAATTTTGGACTCATATTGGGATTGAGTACCATCAAATGCTACCAGCAAATAATGGTAATATTCAACCTTGGAGATCATAACAAAATATAATGGCAGCTCTTTCAAAATTAAGAGGATGCGTCCGCCAAATTGAAAACATGAACCTAAGCGGAACGTCTGAACAAGATATTGGGCTTGTTTGACAATTAGCGGCTAGTGTTAGTGAATTGTATTAATGGTTAACGAATAGCAGATTGTGTTAGCGTGTTTGATCAGCATATTATATCAGCGGTTTGTAAAAAGGTATTTGGTAAAATTAGTTGTTTAGATGAGCAGTTAACATGTAAAATGATGATGATAATAATAATAATAATACTAATAATAATAATAATAATACTAATAATAATAACAAACTGATGTAATAATAATAATAATAAAAACAAACTAATGTAATAATAATAATAATAATAATAATAATAATAATAATAATAATAATAATAATAATAAACAACAACAACAACAACAACTGATGATCTAAATCTCATGTAAACTAATGGGGAGCTCAACGCCTCCTTATTTACTCCAGCCCATCTGATTCGAGGGAATCGGATGGACAGGAAAAAAGAAGCCTCATGCTTCTATTAATTAGACAACAATTTTTTTTTCTTTAAAAAAAATCAATTAAGGGTGTTTTGGGCATTTGTTCAAAACGCCAATATGAAATGTTGCAATTTGCAGCGTTTTAGATTTTGGCGGTTTGGAGCAAATCCGTTGTTCCAAACTTCCAATTTATTAAACAAAGTTTTCAGTGTTTTGATGTGGTCAAAATGTTAAAAATGACGGATCCGCTAATAACTAAACAAGTCCATTGTGAGTATTTCATACATGTTTTATTAATCATTTGCTTAATTGTGAGTACTTTGTATATATTTGTTATTTACTTATATTTATAATTTATAACAACTAGATATAGCAAAAGATTTAATGTTACAAGATGCCAAATTTCAAAAGGGGTTTAGATTTGATCACGTATGGCATATCCTTAAGGACCTCGAGAAATTTAGCGCTAGTCTTGGTAGCCGAAAGCGAAGTACCGACTTTCGAGGATCACAATCACTACATGATAGAGTTGATATGTCAATAGGCTCATCATCTTTTTGTGTTGATTTAAATGACTTTGAAAGTGCAGACTCGGCTAATGAAAATAACAATGCAAGCGAATGTCCTACTGGCAACTCAATGAAGAAAGACAGAAAGTAAGGAATTTTTAAAATCCATCCAGGTAGAAAATGAACAAATCAAAAAAATTATGAGGTTTACTCTATTAGAATGTAATGTCTATTCATAACTAGAGGTTTGAACCCACAATCTCCCATATAGAAGTGGAACCTTGGTGTCATTATACTACAAGGGCTTGACATGTTTTATGTACTTTAATTTTTAATTAATCTATATATAATAATATAATATTAGACTTGTTTTAATCGTTTTGATGATATCTTTCAAATGATATAAATTTTTTTTTTTTGAAAGTCAACCATTGGGTTGTATTTATAGATGAATCATAATAGAGTCAGGAGGGGCATTGTCCCAGTACATAGGTAATGTATAACTAAAAGCAGCTGCTGCTAAAGTATGAGCTAAAGTATTATGCGATCTGGAAATAAAATTAACCGAACAATAATCAAACATATTTAAATAGGTTCTGCAGTCATCCATGACGTAACCAAGATAGGATCTTGTCTGAATAGTAGCTGACGACAAATAAGTGAGTAGTGTCTGACAATCCGTGTAGAGGTTAACCGATTGCTCCCCCTGGTCCTTGAGCCACGATAACACTTCCTTGCATGCCAGAGCCTTGGCCATAAGTGGTGAAAAGCAATTTTGCGGAGGTGCACAAAAAGCTGATATATAGTTGCCAGTGTGGGTGAACAATACTGCTCCAACAGTAGCCGTCAAGGACGACGGTTGGTAGCCGGCATCGATGTGACATCGCCTCGGTTGGGGTGGGAGATCCGCGGCAGGTGGTTGCACCGTACTGAGCTGGGGTTGCTGCTGCGCTACTACGGCCGAACTGGGCGGTAACACAGATTGGGGCGGTACAGTGGGAAAATGGGGGGCTCTTATTTCGGCAGTCCTGTGCTCCCTTTCGGCAGTAGTATGTAGTTGTTGCCACGCCTTCATGGCTGCTAAAGCCGTGGCTACAACCTTCTTCGGCATTGATAGATAAGCATTCCACACCGCTTCGTTCCGTTCCGGGCCCTCCAAATATTGTATAGTATTGCAGCTGCAAACAATATTGCATCAGAATCTAGAACATCTAATAATGTTCCAAACCAATCATAAAAAATATTTGTCACAATTTGGGGGATTGGAAGGTTAGATTGGCTCCATATGGCTTTTGCATAGTCACACAACAATAATGAGTGCATTATATCCTCATGTATTAATCCACACATGGCGCATGCCGGATCAATTTCCACCCTCTTTATAAGCAAATTAGTAGTAGTGGGTAATATATTGCTCATTGCTCTCCATAAGAACATTTTCCATTTTGGTGGTATTTTGAGGTGCCATAGGGTATTCCATTTATCAAAACCCATACTAGTATTATAGGTGCCCACTATATGCCTGTATCCATTCTTAACCGAGTAGCATCCATTTGGATCTCCATACCAGTACCAAGTATCCTCATATTCCGGGGAGATGGGGATCTTTAAGATTCTAGGCACATCATTTGGTTGAAAAATATCAGCTAAAATGTGAGGATCCCACGTTCCTGTTGTTTGATCAATCAATCCTGCAACCTTAGCATCTGCTAATTGTAATGGCATCTCAGTCTGGACCATAGGATCCAACTCATCCGGGAGCCATGGATCTTTCCATATTAAGGTCGATTCACCATTCCCAATACGTCGTCGCACCCCACCGGTAATTAATTCTTTCGCAGCCATAATACCCCTCCAACAGTAGCTAGGATTATTCCCCATACTTGCCTCTGAAAAAGTTAGTTTAGGGTAATACCTAGCTTTGTACACACGGGATACCAATGAGTCAGTATTTGTTAGGAAACGTCAAGCCTGCTTCCCCAACATAGCCAAATTAAATGCCTTCAGATCTTTGAAACCTAGGCCACCATATTTCTTGGGTATACACAGTCTATCCCATGCCTTCCAATGAATACCCCGGTCCTGTTCCCCACCAATATCGGTTCATTGTTCGCTCAATAGCTGCACAGACAGATACTGGTAATAGAAAAACACTCATTGAAAAGGTAGGCATTGCCTGAGCTACACTTTTCAATAATATATCTTTTCCTGCCTGCGTTAAGAGTTTCTTATTCCACGAGTCAATTCTTTGCCTGATCTTATCCTCAATATATGCAAAAGCTGCCTTTTTATTTCTTCCTATGAAAGCCGATAGACCTAGATATTTCCCAAAATTCGGAGCTTGGACAACGCCCAGGATCTGCGCCACCATCTCCCTGTCTCCACTACCAGTATTCTTACTATAGCAAATACTAGACTTATGGTAATTCACCATCTGTCCTGAGAGAGCTTCATACCTGGCCAAACAATTTTTAATCTCGGCTGCCTCATACTGATTAGCTTTAATAAACAAGAGACTATCATCTGCGAAGAATAAGTGAGAAATCGGGGGTGCTCCTCGTGCCACCCTGCAGCCATGAATTAAACCGTTATTCTGTGTCTGTTGGATATAATTTATTTTTAATTATTCAAAATTTATGTTTATGTATTTAATAAAATATGTAAATCCATAATAACAAAATAGGGATACAAAATGAAGTAATAAAAAAGGCAAAGGGCAAAATTGAGATTAAAATGATTTATCCACCCGTTGTATTTGCTTCTCCTGAGGGCTGGTCAAGTAACAAAAATGTTGTATTTTCCGGTACATCATTATGGATTTGATTAGTCTTTCTGGTGGGTATATTTTAGCGTAAAGCTACAATGACGTTGCACTGTAGACAAATGTCAAAAAAACGCATAATTTAGCGCTTTCACTGAAGAAGGTTCACTGTCAAATTATGCACCATTTTCCGTTGACCGCCTTCACCGGAGAAGGCCTAAGAGCATCCACACTAAGGGGAGATTGTGGAGTTATTTCAGAAATAAATCACTCAAACCAAAAATAATATTGATGTGGGGATGAGTTATTTGGAAAAGAATGTGCTTGCAAAATTGGGGTTAATGTCAGAATTTTTTTTTTAAAAAAAAAAAGAAAAAAAAAAGAAGAAGAAGAAGTCAGGCTGTCCGCGTTTCGCGCACAACCTGGGCAAAAGCCGGGCGCGTGCACTGCACGCGCCCGGTGGTGCGTCAGGCGCGCCGATTAGATTTTAATTTTTTTTTTTTAAATCAATTTTCTCTTCTTTTTTTTTCTTTTTTTTTTTCCTCTCCCCTACCTCATTCTCTTTCCTAATCATTCTTACATTATCTCCACATTCTTCCCAACCATTGTGGATGCTCTAAGTGCTTGACCCGCAAATATTTAATTCTAATTATAACGCTCATTATATCATTGAATACTCCATAAAATCGTATTCGGACTAAATAAAAATGGTCTAAATAATTTTTTATTTAAAAAAAAAAAAAAAGTTGGGAGAAAGCTACTTTCATGGTTTGACAGCTTGCCTAATCAAGGTGAGGGGATGTGACGTACATTGACATCTCTGAAAAGTAGGGAGAGAGTATATATTCGAGTCTTGAGATGAAGTAAACGGCGTCGTTTACCCGTCACCTTCGGATCCTAAGAGGACTGACCGCTCGCTTACACTCACACCAACGACGACTCTTTCAAATTCGCCAAAATCTTCTCCTTTCTCTCACTGCAATCCATGGCTACCAGAAGCTACAACCGCCGCCGACCGTCCGCCGCCGGCGGTGCCGTGAAGACGCCAATGAGGAAGCCGGTGTTCGTGAAGGTGGATCAGTTGCAGCCCGGAACTACCGGCCATAACCTCACCGTCAAGGTTTTGAACTGCAACACAGTGCTGGAGAAGAAGCCGACGAATACGGCGCCGTTAGCGGGTCCCCGTCGCCCTCCCCAGAACACTCGCATCGCGGAGTGTCTCATCGGAGACGAAACTGGGACTATCCTCTTCACTGCCCGTAACGACCAAGGTTTCGTTTTCCCTTCTGACTTTTACATTGTTTAATCTGCAATTGATGTTGATTTCATGCGTTTTCTGAATTTTCGTGACAGTCTGGTGTCAAAATTGCATTTCTAGGGTTCGAAGTTATAAATTGATGTTTAATGTTGATTAACCTAATCGTAGTTTGAATTGGTTAGTGTTGCTTAGGGATTGTAAATTCTTCGATTGTCTTCTTTCCCTAGAAATCGAAGCAGTTACCATAGAAATTTCCCGTGATTTAGGGCAGAAATCAAATGACTGATTTTATATTAGTTGTGTGTTCCATACTATTCTTTTAGAGCTTTGGATTTTGTTATCATTCCTATATCTTTTTTTCAAAGTTCTTCTGTAGTGTGGAGTTAAATAATTGCTGGCTTCGAGAAAGAACACACAATTGGGTTCATTATGGCTTTAGAGCTCTGTAGAAATGAGCACGCAATAGTGGATTTGAAGTTCTGGGTTTGTAAAGCCGTGTTATGTTGTAGTGATAGGTAAATAGCTTCTGCCATTTTTTCTTTTTGGACGAGGGAGGAGCTAACCTGCAGTTCTCTGTGACTACTGAGAATAAAGTTTTAAGGCTTGAAAAATGATGTAATGTAAAGTGTGTATTCAGTTGCAGCTTGATTGCAATACTTGTCATCTAGTCATTTCTCTTGGTTTGCATTTTATCACTATATTTTTGTTTTTCAACATTTATGCACTAACCTGCTAGGTCAGTATGTTGAGTTGCGGTGATGATATCCTTTATTATCCTGCAGTTGAATTGATGAAACCAGAAACCACTGTAATTCTTCGCAACGCCAAGATCGACATGTTTAAGGGGTCTATGAGGCTAGCCGTGGACAAATGGGGTCGAATTGAGGTAACTGAGCCTGCAGATTTCACGGTCAAAGAAGACAACAATCTATCACTGGTCGAGTACGAGTTGGTGAATGTTGAAGAATAGTGTTATGTCCCTTTCGCCTCTTTTGTCTACTGGGTGAAGTTCCAATTCTGGTTTTTGGGTTGGTTGATTATTTAAGAAGTGCGTTCTTCCTCTGTTATCTATTAAAGATGATATCAGGTAAAAAAATGTATCTGGCTACTGGTGTTTTGTGAATGTTGAAGAAAGGGTGGAAGTGCATTTTACCACTTTTATCTATTAGGATTTAGGAGAGGGTGTTGGGTAAAATTCAGTGTTGGGTCTTGGGGTTTGGTATAGTATTCAGTTATGGTATTTGTTTTGTGAAGACTCCACTGTTACTAGGACTAATCTAATCTAAGTTTGATTAA
This sequence comes from Ipomoea nil, assembly GCF_001879475.1. Taxonomy (NCBI): domain Eukaryota; kingdom Viridiplantae; phylum Streptophyta; class Magnoliopsida; order Solanales; family Convolvulaceae; genus Ipomoea; species Ipomoea nil. The sequence goes on from NW_017616745.1 coordinate 5,958,701, forward strand.
TTGGTATGTAAAAGAGATTTGACTTTAATCATGTGAGAATTTGTGTACATCTTTTCTTTCAGAGCTTTATGTGCAATACTTCTTGCAAGTTCTTTTGACACTAACCTTTGATTTGCGGGAAAGCTTACCATTGCTATTTGAATTTGCGCTCTTTGGGTGAAGCTTGCCGGTAAAGAATCAAAAGGACTTCAATTATCTTAGGTTGTCAATAGTTGATCGGTCGGTTTAAATTATGGAGGTCAAGAGACAGTTTCCATAAAGAGTTCAACTTGGAATTTTGTGGTTACTAGTCTTATTTCTATTGTAAAAATAAGAATTGATTATGAATTTAATTTTTTAATCAACGACTTTTAAAGCTATTAAATTTAATTTTAGAGTTACCAAATTTAGTCTTGAAGTATTGAATTTTTCAATTGTAATTAACGGTTCACACAAAGAAAAGGTAGATTAAAATTATAAATGTGTAATAATAATAAATACTGTATTGTAATAGAGTCAATAATATTAAAAAAAAAAAAAAAGTCCTCTTTTGTATAATTTGTCTTATTGAGTGATAATATTTGATTGATGGGTAGCTAATGATTCTTTTTTTTTTTTTTTTTTTTTTAACATTAGGAGATAAAATTTTTAAAAAATCAATTTTTATGTGACAGTATTTAATTAACGGATAACTAATAATTTTTTTTAAACGTTAGGAGGTAAAATCAAAAAATAAAAATAACAAACACAAGCGCACCATATATTTTATTCCTCAAGCTAAATTCTCCATATACAATGGGAGTGTTTGGTAAATAACTACTCCGTATTAATTAATTGAATTAGTGAGTTTAACTAGTTAATATCATTAGCTAATTATAAAAAAGTGTTTGGTAAATTACTTGTTAGCTGATAGTAAATTCCATACAAAATTACTCTCAAAAAGCTGATTGAAAAAAACTATTTTGAGTAACTTTTTTAAATTTTAACATTTTAGAGCAATAAGATGTTACAAAAAGCTACTTAATCAAACACTTATATTGATTATTTATCAAGTCAAACAGCTAATAATAGTCAAATAAGCCAAATTAGCTCATAAACTATGTTACCAAACAAGACAATGTGTTGCATCCGAGACTAATGAGTAAAACTTGTCCAGGAAGAACTCTTGTTTAGATGTGAAATGAGAGAGTAACTCGACACCAGATTAGTTGAAACTTATACAACAATAAAATATCAGGAATCATGATTAACCCAATTTGACTAACATTGGCTAATGTTGCTATCTATCTGTCTAGACTAGATGCACAATGAAACTAAACTTACAGATATATTATTTTTGTCAAAGAAACATGTGCATCATTTTCAAATGAAAGAACAAAAAAACCTTATAACTTTGAAATGGGAACCAAACAGAACCTATAATGCCACAGGCTGTGTAGTAATACATTGTCCATTGACATCCATGGTACTATGAAGAAGACGTGAATGGTTTCCGATTTTCCCAACACATCTAACAATCATCCATCTACAATGTAAGAAGAGAAGATACATTTACATAAGGCCCATAAAAAGTTTAACACAAAGTATGCATGCTATTTTTTAAGTGTGTTTCATCGTCCTCGAGCTGAATGCAAGCCAATGAGATGCAATCACAGAGTCACAGCCCTAGACAAGGAAAGGGATTATTAATAAACTAAAACATGAAATTACACTAGAAACACTACAGATTAAAATGTACTTGTTGCAACGTTCTCATGGAAACGGCTCTTCTCCAGAGGCAAGTTTTACATGTTTTTGATTTGGTTCTCTAACATTATGTTGATAATGAATCCGCTCAAACTTGGTCTTATAGTTGCTTACTATAGGCACAAACTACAGAGGGAGAAGATGAAAGTAAGACGAGCTCACCAGACAAAAGGTTAAAGGAGGGTAGATTTTCTTTCCTAGTGCAAGTAAATCTCATATCCTTCGGATTGTTTTAGATAGAGGAGGACATTTGGGCAAGTTAAAGGGATTTGTTTCCTTGTATCCCTCTAACTTCATAAGATACAATGTCAAAGGGAGAGAGATTTCAAACCTCCCCACTATTACTTCCATTACATCTACTTTATACAGCATTGAAGAGATGTCCTTTCTCCTCCTCTTTTTCTGCCCCAACCAAAGATAGCCTAATCCTAGAAATTCAAGTATACTTAAAGAGTTAAAGATATAGATACTTGTTACTTCAAAGTTGGACCTCCTATGCTAAAAGTAACTCTGAAATCCTAGCAGAAAGGTAAAACCATCAACTATATTTCCAACCACATGCACCCTAACTCTCAAAATGATTCTCTCGCTAATTTTCATGAAAGCTGGGCAAACTAAGTAAATTACACCCAAGGGAAATATTTTACACAAAGCAACCCCAGAAATTGATCACTTGGAAATTATATCATATATCTTTGTTGTGATGAGCAATAACTACACAGTTTAAACGGCACATCATAGAAAGAAACAAAATATGACTAGTGTTTTTAATCACAGGACAATTGGGAAAAAGGCACAAGACATTTATTATTGGCTAATACTTAATAGAATGATCCCAGAAAGATAAAAGTAAACAGATTAGGACACTTTGAAAGATCCAGAATTATCCAAATACTAAAACCCTATATATCACCCAAGGTAAAATAGAAACAAAATGCACAGTAAAATTCATAAAAGAAAACAGATATTTCTTCGCTGGTGCTCATTCCTACTTGTCAGACAATCTCCTAGAGTGCATGGATGTAAAACTTCATTCGAATCCTTTAGCATTTATCAGGCATCATCATTGCAATCTGATAAAATACCAAGTATTAGCAAAGCCCTTACATTATTAGCTACTACAGGAGGGTAAGAATACAAGATATGCATGATTGCATTCAGTCTGTAAAGAGTATCTGGTTCAGTTATCTGGGGCTAATTTTTTGGAATTAACTCATCAACAATCAATGACAGCTGCATGATTCACAAATCTGCAAAAAATAGTACCTCTGAATTACTCTACAGTCAAGCAGCCACAGAATATGATCTAATTGCATCAAAGCCCCAAGTTCTAATAAACCACAGAAACTCCTTAATTTTTAGACTGCTTGGATGCTAGGTGTGTTGAATGCAACTATCACCAACAACTGGAATATGGTTACTTAGCTCCTTTCCACTTAGAAAGGAAATTAGACATAGAATGACTTGGACTGTTGGACATGGCAAGGACAATTGTAGATGGTTGTGTGCTCTTCAATTTTTATATATATTAACATGATTTTATTAAGATTTATCACTTATTTTCTTAAAAATCCAATGAGAGCATTCTAAACTAAAGGAGAACATCTTGACCAGAATGAATGAAAGTCATCATTAAAGACTTAAAACTTAATACTAGTACTATGTGCAGTTAATAAACAGGAGTAGTTCTTTTGTAGAAAAGATAATGGATTTACAATTATTAATTGATGCTATTTGAATCATAATTAGCAAATGCCAAGAAACTTTAGTCCAAAGGAATCAAGCCTGAGCTTATGTGTAAGGGGTCTCTGACACTGCCAACAGGATTACAAGATTCCGGTTTAGAAAGTGGGGCTCTGGGCTTAGTCATAATTATTCTTTAGCTTAAATTGGACGAAGGGTATACAAGGCAAAAAGTCAATAGACATACATCCGGGGAAAAGGACTACCACATTGAAACAAGACATATCTGGTGGGTGTGACTTGTGAATTCACTGTAGTTGGAGGCACATACTGAGTAAGAACCATATATTATACGGAGTATCTATCATCATCTCCGTAGCAATGGGGGAATAAAAAGGTAAACTATTTGGAATGTGAACAAATGACTAAGAAATAGGCCATTCAAACAATCCAAAATCAAAATAGCATACTAAACACCAAAGTTTTCTTGTTAAAATATAGATCTATGACATAGAAAGAACACAAAAGTATCACTCAATAGTTCAAATTAAAACTTAGAAACAAATTGCTCACATATTAAGTTCAAAAGCTGTAAATTAAATATGAATAGAATATACCTTCAAGACTCCAACCACGGCTCCGGGGAGCGACTGAGAGCATGGAATTGAGCAAAGCACAGGCAGTCGCCGTGTGATACGGCAGCATAGTCTCTACTCTAACACAGCTCAACTCCAAAGGAGACCTTCATATTTTAATCATTTCAGGAAAATACAAGAAATCAAATGCAAATCGTATGTAGATATGAGTTCATAATTATAAGATTAACTTAAATCAGATAGAGAGGGAAAAAAAAATCAGATAAAATTACCTGAAGATGCGTGCAGTGAGGGGCTTCTGAGTGGGGATGCGAAAAGGAGAGCCGGAGGTCTTAGGCTTCGCTCCAGTTGCCAGTCTGGTTGCGGCGGTCCGGGCGGAGGCTGTGGCGGAGCGAAAGACGGACCTGGCGGCGATGGTGGCCATGGTTTCTTCAGGTACAGATCGCGCTGCGAGTGGCTTGGATTTGAACTGTAGAGCCTTTTCAAGGGTTTTGGGTTTTAAACCAATATACCATAAAATTGCTTTTTCTTTAAAAAAAAAAAATCTACAAATGAAATTTTATATTTAGAGCATCAAGTTTTTTCTTTGTGTTTTTTTTTTCTTTTTTTTTTTTTGATGAGTTAGGGGTGAGTAATGATGATTTAGAGAAGAGAGGAGAGATGAAATTATACTCGCAAATAAAGACGGAGTTAGAAAATTACTATTTGAGTGAGAATATAGTTTTTTTTACTGAGGCTTCTGCCTCCCGTGAAGCTTGAACTTACAATCTTCCAAATAAAAATCTAACCCGGGTACCATTAAACCATATAATCTTGGTAGTGAAAATATAGTTTAAATGACAATAGAAATGTCAATTACAAAATATTAAACAATTATAATAATGTTAAAATACAAAAATACATCATAAATTACAATAGAATGTTTTCTTATAGATTACATGATAATTAGAGTCAAAGCAAAAAATATATTTGAGTGTGGTGAAAATGTGAAAACATTTATGATAAAATATGAAACATAATCAATTAGATAAAATAATTTGAGTAGCACTATATTCATAAATACTTTTTAATTTTAACTTTTTAAACAAGTGAATATAAGAAAAAAATGTTGTTAATGAGATTTGAACCTATGGGCTATGACCATGTACACTTTGGAGCGTTATGTTGTGCATCCATGTGCACCATGCATGGTGCACACGGATGGAAAAACGACGTCGTTTTGATGTCGACTTAAAAAAAAAAATCCATAACTACTTCATAACTATACATCAGAAATTGCATAACTACACATTCATAACTTCATAACTATACATCCAGAATTGCATAACTATACATTCATAACTATAAATCTAGAATTGCATGCATAACTACACATCTATAACTTCATAACTATACATCTAGAATTGCATAACTATACATCCAGAATTGTATAACTATACATCCATAACTTCATAACTATAAAACCATAATTGCATAACTACACATCCATAATTTCATAACTATACATCCAGAATTGCATAACTATACATCTATAACTTCATAACTATAAATCCAGAATTGCATAACTACACCATGCATAATTACACATCCATAACTTCATAACTATAAATCCAGAATTGCATAACTACACAATCATAATTTCATAACTAAAAATTCAGAATGAATGAACTAAAGATCTACAATGAATGAACAACATAATGTTGTTGCTGAGAATCGAAACTGAATTTTTTTAAAGTGAGACGCGCGTTTTTAACCAAAACGACGTCGTTTTTACATTTGTGTGCACCATGCATGCACAGCATAATTTGCCGTACACTTTATAATATCAAAATTTAAGTTTAACCAACTAAGCTATTCAAATTATTAGTTCAAAAACATAAATATAGATTTTATATAACATTTAATGCTATATATATATATATATATATATATATATATATATATATATGTGTGTGTGTGTGTGTGTGTGTGTGTGTGTGTGTGTGTGTGTGTGTGTGTGTGTGTGTGTGTGTGTGTGTGTGTGTGTGTGTGTGTGTGTGTGTGTGGAAGGGATCAGGTGCATTTGTGGCTTCCCGTACGGTTGTGCAGTGGATTAATGTGCGTGATATTTATACTTAATGTGCGTAAGACTTGTACTCAATGTGCCTGAGATTTGTGCTTAATGTGCGTCATGTTAATATGCATGAGTTTTGTACTTAATGTGCCTAAGTATTGTGTTTAATGTGCGTGAGATTTGTGCTTAATGTGCGTGAGTATTTCAGAATTACGAGCTCAGAAAGAAGCAGGACAGAAACTCACGCACATTAACGCCCAAGCTTCTTGTTACTTCTTCCTTCAATTTGGCCATGGATTCTGGATTATCAGCTACCTTCAGTGCAGTTAAATGTTTATATAGATGACGCACAGTAAAATTTGCACAGCAGCTAAGTGTGGATTTCTGTTGTTATTCCCATAATTCTTAACCACCATAGCCCACCTCCGCATTATCATCATCAGGGAGGGGGCAATGGTTACTGGGGATGGGGAAGAAGCTGACATCAATATTTTCTGCTGCATTTTACATATTCACGCACATTAAGTACAAATCTCACACACATTAATCCACCGCACATCCGCACATGAAGCATTCAACCGCACGGGAACCTTTCACTATATATATATATATATATATATATATATATGTGTGTGTGTGTGTGTGTGTGTGTGTGTGTGTGTGTGTGTGTGTGTGTACATTCATATATATAAAGGGGTGGGGTGGGGGTAAATTATGCTGTGGAACCGTGTCCACCTTGCAAGGTGGACACGGTTCCAAAATTGTTCATAATTATGAATATATAGTTCAAAAATTATGAACATAGAGTTGTGAACATATAGTTCTGTAATTATGAATATAGAGATTCAATAATTGTGAATATGAAGTTCGAAAATTATGAATATATAACTTGATAATTATGAGCATAGAGTTATGTAATTGTGAATATATAGTTCAATAATTATGAATATGAAGTTCAAAAATTATGAATATATAGCTTTATAATTATGAACATATAATTTAGTCATTATGAATATATAGTTCTATAATTATGAACATAGATTTGTGAACATAATTATGAACATATAGTTCTATAGTTATGAATATAGAGATTCAATAATTGTGTATATGAAGTTCAAATATTATGAATAGGAAAAATTGTAAAAAATGCTCATCTATAATATGTCAATTATCAATGTCACCCCTGAATTATGAGTGGTGTAAATGTTGCCCCTCAATTATCAAAACGGTGCACATATAGCCCCTCCCGTAACGGACATGTGGTTCCCCGTTAGTGTACGACACCGTTAAGTCGGAGTAAATATGTAATTTTGTTGTTTTTTCCCTCCCTCGATTCGAAGTACCAGCGAACAGCGATGGACAACGGTGGGGAACCACATGTCCGTTACGGGAGGGGCTATATGTGCACCATTTTGATAATTGAGGGACAACATTTACACCACTCATGATTCAGGGGTGACATTGATAATTGACATATTATAGAGGGCCATTTTTTACTATTTTCCCTTATGAATATATAGTTTTATAATTATGAACAGAGAAAATTTCAATTTTGGTCCACTGACTATTGGGGTTGTTTTAATTGCAACACTTGACTTTCAAAAATGTTAATTTAGTACCTTGACTATGCAATTTCTATCAATTTTGGTCACGCCGGTCAAATCTCACTGGAAAAATTTAATAGGGCAAATAATGAGGGTATTTTAGTCATTTTACTCATGTTCTTTCTTCTCCGATGAACTTCCCTCCATTTCCGGCGAGATTCCTTCTACTCATACTCAATAGATCATCGTCGTTCACCGTAGTTGGCCATTTTGCTCAATATCTCCATTAAAGCCGGTGATTTCAGTCGCATAAATCTATATCCACTGTCAGGTTTGCCATTTCCGTTTCTCCAGTACTACGAACATTCCTATCAGACCGCTATTGATGTTCTAAAATTAACTCTCACAACTGACAACCGCTGGTGCATAGAGCTCAACCATAGAGGAAGATGGGCCACGGTAAATACTCTCGAAAGAAATAACCTGTCCTTAGACAATTAAAATAACTTAAAAGTAGCAAAAAGCAATTGATTATTGTCTTTCAATACAATTGTGTAAGTATGCTGAGTATGCAAATTTATTTGGTGGAAATCGTTGTTTTCAGGCGATAAAGGCCGACCAAGCAAAAAGATGAAGTTTTCCTCAAAGGTTCATTGATATTTCCGTTTTGTTTAGTTATTCAGCTGTGTAATTGCGTTAATTGAAACTGAAAATGGAGTTTCTTTTACTCCGTTTTGAATTAAGGAGGAACATAGGTCTGTTGAAGAAGATGAACCATATTACGTCGATGGTCGGATTATGGGCTTGTGCGGATGATCGAATTTTTCTCGCCGGAAATGGAGGGAAGTTCACCGGAGAAGAAAGAACATAAGTAAAATGACTAAAAATACCCTCATTATTTGCCCTATTAAATCTTTCCGGTGAGATTTGGCCGGCAATTTGGCCCGCGTGACCAAAATTGATAGAAATTGCATAGTCAAGGTACTAAATTAACATTTTTGAAAGTCAAGTGTTGCAATTAAAACAACCCCAATAGTTAGTGGACCAAAATTGAAATTTTCTCATTATGAACATATAGTTAAGTAAGAACAAATTGCACTTTTGGTCCTGTGAGTATTAGGGTACTGACAATTTGAGTACGTGACTTTTAAAACTCCCAATTTAAACTTTTAACTATGCAATTTTTGACAGATTTGGTCCTCCGGGCCAAATTGCCGGCCAATTTTGGCCGGAAAAAGATTTAATGCTTCGAATTAATTTCTGATGAGGGTAAAATTGTCATTTCACTCCCTTTTTCTTCATTCTCCCTTTCTTCTTCGTTCTTCTTCTTCTTCGCTCACCGGTTCTATCCCTTTCCATTTTGGGACTAATATTATTTGAGTTTCAAATCAGAAAACGCAAACGTCAGATCAGAGTACAAAACATAAATGATAATCACTAAAAAGTCAAAAGAAGAACAAGAATTATATTATGACGTCAAGCTAAGGTTCCAAATGAACCTGCAGTTTGAACTGAATTTTTTTATCCTCGTCCATACCCGAAAGAGAAAAATGACTTCTTTTTAATTTTGCTACTGCTACTCTCGCCGGAACTTATGATCTCATCTTGCCGGCGTTTCTGCTGCTGAACTTCCTTCTGAACCGCCAAATAAACTCGCCGGTCCGCCGCCGAGTCCATCGAGAAAGATCTCCTGATCGGTTGAACCGCAAACTGCTCATCCTTTTGCCTAATGTCAATGCACTCATCCCCAACGCTGGTAACTCGCCTGAACTTTCTCCGATTTTTTCTTGCAAATTTCGGTGTCGGAGACGGGATGATCGACAGATCCTCATCAAGTTCAATAACAACGCCGTCGTCTTCATTACTCCCGGCCGCCGTGAAATCGCCAGTAGAACTGCCGGGGTTCAAAAAAATCGCCGACGAGGAAATGCAGTTTCTGCAGATTGGACAATTGGCGTTGTTACGAAGCCAAACATCAATGCATTCAATGTGGAAGCCAAACATTCAATGCATTCAAAATGGAAAGGGATAGAACCGGTGAGCGAAGAAGAAGAAGAACGAAGAAGAAAGGGAGAATGAAGAAGAAGGGAGTGAAATGACAATTTTACCCTCATCAGAAATTAATTCGAAGCATTAAATCTTTTTCCGGCCAAAATTGGCCGGCAATTTGGCCCGGAGGACCAAATCTGCCAAAAATTGCATAGTTAAAGGTTTAAATTGGGAGTTTTGAAAGTCACGTACTCAAATTGTCAGTACCCTAATACTCACAAGACAAAAAGTGCAATTTGTAATTATGAACATAGAGTTTTGTAATTGTGAATATAGATTTCAATAATTATGAATATGAAGTTAAAAAATTATGAATATATAGCTTTATAATTATGAACATATATATAGTTCAGTAATTATGAACATAGAACCGTGTCCACCTTGCAAGGTGGACACGATTCCACAACATAACGATTGGAGAGTGGGGGCAGTTGCCCCCATGCTACTAGTTCTGTCCCTGCTCACAAACGAGCACACTGCCCCCAGTGAGGATTGAATCCATAACATCTCATATGGGAGAACAATTTGGTGTCACTCGACCACAAGGTCGTTGACACTTTTTTTTTTTTTCTTCTTACAATCAATTTTTATTTTAATCTTCCCTCCCATATTCTCTTTCCCAGACATACATGCAAAAACTCCCTAAAAATTACAATTATATTGAAATGTCACTTACAATGTAATTGGATTATATTTTAGTTAGCTCAGTTAACTGATTGAATTTATAAAAAATGTACAAATAGGTTATTGAACTATTTGGAGATAGCAATTAATCTATCGAACTCAAATAAGCTCCAAATCTTCCATGAACCTAAAAAAAAAAAAAGAAGAACAATTAGCATTTTTAACAGGTTAACAACATGTTTATACTTATTGGTTATTGGGATGTCATGTGTATATTTTATTTTATAATTTATTATTATTATTATTATTATTATTATTATTATTATTATATATATATATATATATATATATATATATATATATATATATATATATGGACACACACGTATGTATATACATAACATACCGCTAATGTCCAAATTATATTTATATATACATCGTGAAACATATAAGATGATATAACAAACCAAATTCAATTCTACATATATGTTTGTAATTTCTGTAAATGCAAGGTATAATAATAATAATAATAATAATAATAATAATAATAATAATAATAATAATAACAATAACAATAACAATAACAACAACAACAACAACAACAACAACAACTACAACAACAACAACAACAACTACAACAAAACAACAACAACAACAATAACAACAACAATAATAATAATAATAATAATAATAATTAATAATAATAATAATAATAATAATAATAATAATAATAATAATAATAATAATAATAATAATGGTGTGTGCGTTTTACTGTAACAGGGCTTGTACACCATGGTGTGCAGGTCTTTTTCATAAAATTATGCGTTTTGGTATGTGCGTTTTACTGTAACAGGGCTCATACACCATGGTGTGCAGGTTTTTTTTTTTTTTCTTTTCATAAAATTATGCGTTTTGGTATGTTCGTTTCGTGATACAGGAATGCACATTTTGGTTTCTGTGTTACTAGTTTCGGGCCTATGCAAAACATATTCAAAAGAAAACAAAAATATACGAATCTAATTTGGGTATCGGGCGTTTGAATTTCGAGTAGATAATCAGTGCGTAGTAGATATAGTATTGGGTTTGTTGTGTCTTTTTTTTTTTTTTTTTTTTTAAATTGTGGGAAATTTTACGGTGGTGTGTGCGCGGGTGTGGAATGACGTGTGCAGTTTTCTGTAACAGGAGGTGTACACCATGACAAACTATAAAGCGCACACTCCATTTCACACCCACGCACACACCACCGTAAAATTCCCCATAATTTAAAATTTCAGATGTACAAAATATAATTAATTATTACCAGGGTCCCTAATAATTTAAAATATCAATTTCCATTCATAATCTCCCTAATATAATGCTTAAGATTCTAATTAAATTATATCCATAATTAAACATATATCTACAATTACTATTTAATCCTTTTGATTTCAATATATCCTTAATTGCTTTCACAATCTCTTATAATTTCAACCATTCATGGAAAATGAATCAATGAATATCATGAGATCTCGTAATCTCTTCTAGTATAGGGGTTGCACTAGATTCGAAGCCTATATATATATATATATATATATATATATATATATATATATATATATATATATATATATATATATATATATATATATATATATATATGAAAAAGTTCAAATGCGGCAAGGGCTTTAGGTGCAGCGAAATTTCAAATTACACCAACATGTTAACAACATGTACCAACAGTGTAAGGGAAACACACCACAATGAAATGCAAAAAAAACACCAAAAAATACACAACAGACCCCAAAAAATACACCATATAACTCACCACCCACAATGTATGGTGTTTTTAATCACACCTAATGGTGTGTTTTTGGTGATGGGTACCTAATTTGTGTGTGTTTTGTGGTGTATTTTCTTAACGTTGATGGTGTATATTTGTTGAACTATTCGTAACGCTGAACTGCCGCACCGTAGTAAGAAACGCCGCACTTGAACCTTCAATTCCTCTCTCTCTCTCTCTCTCTCTCTCTCTCTCTCTCTCTCTCTCTATATATATATATATATATATATATATATATATATATATATATATATATATATATATATATATATATATATATATATATATATATATATATATATATATATATATATATATAGGGAAAATGACACTTTTTGCCCCTGAGTTATATACATATAACACCTTTCCCCCCTCAATTATTTAGGTAAGCACATTAGCCCCCTCAATTATTCTAAAAGTGGTGATTTTTCCCCATGATATATTAAATTGACATTTATACCCTTAAAGTAAACATTTTATTTATTTTACTACTCCAACAAATTATTGCGTATACGTAGGGATGACCACGGATCGGTTTGAATTGAACCGGATACTAAAGCAATCGAATTTATAGTTTTCGGTTATAATTCAAATCTAGAACCCAATATTTAAATGTCAATTTATTAAAATTATGTATCAAAAAAATTGAATCTTGAACCGTGAACCGGCGGTTCCGGATTCGATTCGCGATTTTGAACCGTCTTTATTTTAAAATCTTATTTTTATTTTAAAATAGTCTAAATTCAACAATAAATGTATTTTATTTTTTTCAGTTCGGAACATGAACCGTCCGTTCCGGTTCACGATTTTAATAAACTCTAAATATCGAATTTCGATTCTAAATTGTAATTGGAATATTTCGGTTTGGTTGCTATAGTGTTTGTTTGGTTTGAACCAAATTATGGTCAAAATTTATTGGAGAAAAAAAATAAATTAAAATGCTATAGGTATATAACACAGGGGGAAAAAGTGCCATTTTCCCTATATATATATATATATATATATATATATATATATATATATATATATATATATATATATATATATATACACACACACACACACACACACAAATTAATTTAGATCCCATGAGTGTTTGTTTGTTTGATTTTTTAAAACATCGAATTGTTTATAAATTGTTGTCATTTACTGAGTGATAAACAATCTATTTATATATCAGGACTATGTGGTCTAATGGTACTTGGGTTGGACTTCCATTTAAAAAGGTTGTAAGTTCGAGTCTCAGTGAATAAATACTACAACGTAATAGAGTCAGTAATATTCCAAAAAAAACAATCTATCTATATATCTAAATAGAGATTTTTTCCCCCAAAAATCACAATATAAAGTGATAAAATACGTGAAATTCTATTATTGATTTTAAGTTTTAACAATTAAACATTTTATACTTTGAATTGTTGCCTTTACTACGGCTAATTTTCTCTAAAGCATTGTGTAACAGTGGCACACAAAGCCATTGTCCCATTTCTCTTCCATCTTGTCCATTTGACACCTCTAATTGCAATATTTTGTTCACAACATTTTTTCCACGCATCTCACTCTGCATTGCTTTCGGAAAATACAACTTCCTCTTGTCTTCGGGTCTCATCCCAATTAGTCGTCCTAGAGATACACTTTGATCAACGAAGAACGACATTGTTGACTAAAACAAATTAAGCAAAAAAAACATCAAATTACCGTACATGTGATGTATGCTACATAATGTAGTTATCCCATTGTTGTAATTATGGGGCATAAATATAATTGATTACCTCAGTATCAAGATTGGAAGAGGAGAATGAGGATAAACTTGGGGAGTGAACAACACACAATGGGGAAGGGTCTAGTGATAGTGTGTCAACTTGAGAATGAGGAGCATCATTCACTCTAAGCCATATGTTCATCTTTTCAAGCCCAAATGGCCATCCATTTGGTTCCACCTGCCCATGTGTGCACACACAACAAAATTGTTCATCATCAAATTAAACATTATATTAATCATTCATAAAATTCCAAATAAAAAAAAATCTTTTTTCATAGAGATCAAGAGGAGTTGAGAAACATTAATTTCTTTGAAAGTAATTATACTTGGCAGATAAAAAACTGAAAAAATTTTCTTAGTAATATCATCGCTTAGTAAGATTGTTAAAAAATTTGATTGGCTATGTCGATGGCGACGACTAGTGGTTGTTAGATTCTTACTATGTCGACAACGACGATTAATGGTTGATAGCTAGATTCTGTTCACCGGGTGGTCAAAATTTTTAACCAACTATTACTCAAAATTTTTAAAAAAATAACCTTGTCGGAAAATTTGTTGTTGGCAGCCATGAGACATATGTTTGTAACTAAAGGCAAAAATCAAATTGTGTGCCTTCTTGCACAAACTTTCTAGGTTTCGCCGTTAAAGGTGGTCAGAAATTTTCGATTATCCAAAAAGTGATTGAAAATTCTAAAAACAAAAAAAAAAACAAAAAAATCATAAAATTTCATCATATCCACTTTTAGATGGACATAAAACCAGCCGTAGAGAATTGTGTTCATAAATTAATTGTTTTTTTTTTTTTTAAATATACATATACTAGTTGGAAAATGGTATAGCTTACCATGAACTCTGATGACTAAGTATTATACCCAAACCTGATTAATATAATTAATTGGTATTGTTACAAGATCAAGATTGATATGAAGTTTCTTTGAGGCTCCCATTATATATCAATAATCAAGACTGCAGATTGCAGCAGACAAATACACACACACTATATATATATAGATACATACAGGTATAGCAACAGACAACAAACCATCAAACATTCTTAAATTATTCATTAACAGTAAATTAAAGCCCCAACAGGATCTGATCTCTATAGAAACATGGAAGAGGTTTAAGAAAACATAATATAATCTAGTTTAGAAATGTTTAGATTTGCAGTACCTGGGTAGCTACCATGATTAATTTGCAGCAAGCTAAGCTGGCCTGGGGAGAAAGTGAAGGGCTGAAGGCCACTGGAAATGTTGTTGAAAGAACTAATGAGTGAGGAGTGAGTAGTAGCAAGTGTAATAATTAGCTAGGTTGTATTTTAATGGAATAATGATGAAATAGGCCATCGAACTACACACGAAAATGTAATCAGGCCATTGAACTCAAAAAAAGTACAATTGGATCCTGAACAACACAAAATGTTGCAATTAAGTCAAAAATAACTTATTTACTTGATGGGGAGGTTACCATATTAAAATAATATTTTTTAAATTTTATTTTAATAATTTAAAATAACAAAACTAAATTTTTTTTAAAAAAAACCGTATCGTCTCAGCTACCAGAGACAAAGAACCAGTCTTCGTCTCCGACCGGGGAACGAAGCTAAGAGCTCTTCGTCCCTGGCCAGAGACCAGGAAGGTTCTTCGTCTCCATGCCGGAGACGAAGATGGAGACGAAGAACCTTCGTCTCCGGCAGCCTGGAGACGAAGGGACACGAAGAGGTCTCTTCGTCTCAGGCCGGGAGACGAAGAACCTTCTTTGTCTCCAGGCTGCCGGAGACGAAGAACCATTCTTCGTCTCCGGCAACGAGGAGACGAAACGGCAAACCTCTTTTTTTTTTTTTTTTTTTTTTTAAAAATTATTATTTTAACATGATAACCTCCACATCAGCAAGTTAATAAATAAATAGGTTATTTTTGGTTCAATTGCAACATTTTGCGTTGTTCAGTGACCTAATTGCATTCTTTTTGAGTTCAATAGTCTAATTGTATTTTCTTGTGTAATTCGATGGCCTATTTGACCCTTATTCTTATTTTAATTGATGAATTTTAAATGTACGGGGAGCAGTGTGTGTCTTGTGTAAATCCTAACGGATACACTGACGCCTTTAAGTTTGTATCATACTCAGATTAATCTGGTTTTATTTGTATTGGTCCGCACCGGACCAATCTAATCAAGAGCAAAATAATATTGATTATATTATTTTTCATACGAGATGTGATTTTAACCTATCAAACTATAATTTTATTTTATTTTATTTTTAATAATATAGTTTATTTTAATTCTTTTGCTACTGTAATTATATTGAAGAATTGAATAATTAGCATGCAGATTTCCACCGACACCATTATTTTATTTCCCAACGCCACTGCCAAACTCCGGAGTCCCAACTGACACGGCACTCATTCTCATTATCTTATGTCACTTTCCATGCAAATATATATATATATATATATATATATATATATATATATATATATATATATATATATATATATATATATATATATATATATATATATATATATATATATATATTTATATATATGAGTTAATACCCAAAATCGTCCTCGACTATAGTGGTTTTTCTCAATTTCGTCCTAAACGACTTTGGTGACCTAATATCGTCCCAGACTTTTGTGTTTCGCTCAATTTAGTCCTCCATTTGTCATTCAGTCAAATTGGTGTTAAATAAAGGGACAATTCAGTAATGTCAATATTGATATCTCTTTACTTTCAACTTGTGAAGTGCGAAATTCCTCTTTCTTGTACGAATTACACCCAGAATTACTCCCGGACCTGCAAATTAAATTTTATATTCGCAGTTTTAGGAGTAATTTTGGAAGTAATTCGTTAAAAAAAAAAATTTCGCAGTTCACATGTCTATGAGTAAAGATATGCCAATATTAAAATTACTGAATTGTCTATTTATTTAACACCAAATGGACAGAATAACAAATGAGGGACTAAATTGAGCAAAAACACAAAAGTCTGGGACTAAATTGAGCGAAACACAAAAGTCTGGGACGATATTAGGTCACCAAAGTCGTTTAGGACGAAATTGAGAAAAACCACTATAGTCGAGGACGATTTTGGGTATTAACTCATATATATATATATATATATATATATATATATATATATATATATATATATATATATATATAAAATTAAGTTTCAGTGCGGGTAAGTGTCTCCCGTGCGGTTGTGCAGGTGATTAATGTGCGTGAGTTTTGTACTTAATGTGCGTGAGTCTTGTGCTTAAGGTGCGCGAGATTTGTGCTTAATGTGCGTGAGTGTGTAATGCTTAATGTGCGTGAGTTTTGTACTTAAGGTGCGTGAGTCTTGCGCCTAAGGTGCGTGAGTTTTGTGCTTAATGTGCGTGAGTGTGTACTTAATGTGAGTTGTTGTTGTTGAAACTTTAAAGTGCATGAGTTTTCTGTTTAATGTGCGTGAGCTGAGTTTTGTGCTTAAGGTGCGTGAGTTTTGTACTTAATGTGCAAGAATGTGTACTTAATGTGAGTTGTTGTTAAAACTTAAGGTGTGTGTGTTTTTGTGCTTAAGGTGCGTGAGTTTTGTGCTTAAGGTGCGTGAGTTTGTGTTCTGAATGTATTTTATTTGTGTGTATAATATGCGTGTGTTGTGTATTTAACCTATATATATATATATATGTGTGTGTGTGTGAAAAAGTTCAAATGCGGCAGGATCTTCCCATGCGGCGGGGTTTCAGAATACACCAACAGTGTAAGAGAAACACACCACAATGAAACGCAAAAGTACACCAAAAAATACACAACACACCTAAAAAAATACACCATATAACTCACCACCCCTAATGGTGTATTTCCAAATACTGTATGGTATGTTCTGGTGATACGTACATAATTTGTGTATGTTTTGGTGGTGCATTTTCTAACGTTAATGATGTATATTTGCTCAATTATTAGTGACGCCGCACCACCGCACGGAAAGAGTCCGCCGCACCTGAACTTAACTATATATATATATATATATATATATATATATATATATATATATATATATATATATATATATATATATATATATATATATATGATACTGCTAATTATACGTAAGCAATATATAACAACACGAGACCAATTAAAGCAAGTAAATATCTTTATTGATCACGGTAAAGGCCCTAAGTACAATCTACTTGGTTGCTCTGAGTGCCGACTGACTGCGGTCGGGATTCTCTAACAGCAACCTATCGATCGTCCAAAAGTCCCCTACACTGTAGCTACTGTGGGTATTTATAGCCGCCATGCCGGGGACAGGATTCCAGCCGTTCGGCATGTCCTCCACGTAGCCACCACGTGTCATCCTCCCGGGTGCCCTGCCTGTCGATGTAGAGAGCCGCCACGTGTCCTTCGTCAGCTCTCTCGCCAAAGGGCTACCGCTCGGTGGTCGACACCGTCGCTCGGGCAACTCCCGGTCGGCCCACGACCGGGCTCTTCTCAAGGAGCCCGACCTGTTACCTGCAAAGACAAAGAGAAAAAGACAAAGGCTTCTCGGTCGTGGTGAAGCTATGTCGGTCGGGATATTCCCTACCAATATATATATATAAAAGCTAATGTATGGTAAAGAACACCAAACAATGTATGAAATATTCTTATTTTCGGTAGATTTATAGTTATTTTCTTTTGGAGTCTTCACATATTTGAAGTGTGAATTATTGGGGGTAGTGCTTGCTCGAAAGGGATATCCATTCGATACGATCCTAATTACTAATTAGGTATTAAGTATCTAATATGGCGTTTGGTTGAAGGGAATTTAAATTTCCTTCCCACTTAATTTTCACCTAATTTCAAGGGCCACAAAATTTCCTTGTTTGGTTGAAAGGAATTGCAATTCCCCTATTTTCATGGAATTAAAATCGCATGCATCCCCTGGTATTTTAATTCCTGAGATTTTAGGAAGAAAAAAAGATAGTGATGAGTCAAAATTACCCTTTCATTTTTTAACCTATAATTAATGCCTAACAACAACAATGGACATTTTTGACTTTATACTATTTATTCCCTTTCAATTCTCATGTATACCAAACATTGGAATTAAAATTCCCAGTAATTTTATTCATGTAAATCAACACTGGAATTTAAATTCTCACTTTATTCCTAGTAATTCGTCTCCCATGGAATTGCAATTCCTTTCCCACGTAATTCCCTCTCTCCAACCAAACGCCCTGTAAGTGTTTACTCAGCTCTGTGTTAATGGATGCCTTTCATATATGGTTTTCACAAACATGGTTTTTCTCAATTTGTTTGGATTTAGGTCATATGCTATATGTTATTGTCTTATTAGTCACAAGAAGTTTAATGTGTAAATGAAGATTATGTTGTGAAATTGTATGTCACAATCACTATGTTTAATCTGTGATTTTTTTTTTTAAAAAAGAAGAAGGTATGAATGATTCAATTGACAACCAAATTAACTCATTTGTATGGCCTTTTAAAGCACAAATGACAATGAATCAAATGCGGATTTAGTGCACTTGTTAAGTTGTTGTTGGACTAGCTTTTACAAATTCACTATAGATTAAAATAGTTGATAATGTGGTTCTAACATGTTTATTGCAAATTATATTGTGGATTAGTGTATGGTCCACAATAATGAGTATTGTGGACTTACTAAAAAAAATAATGTCATATTATTTTTTTTTCTTTTTGAATGCTACTCTATTACAATGTAGTATCTGTTCATAACTACTTTTTTAATCTACTGAAGCAAAAAGAGAAACTTGAACTTATAATCTTCCATATGAGAGTCCAACCTTGATACCATTAGATCACAAGGTCTTAGCTAATGTCATATTATTTAAATTAATTACTACAACATTCGTCTTTTCCTTCCGTTTGATCAACATTCACATTTGAAATAAATTCATAATCTAATAACTGGAACTGCATAAACTTAATTACATATGTCCTAATCTTGTTCTAAGTTCATAATATATGAACTGTAAGTATATAAACCTGTGAACTGTATGGGTAAATTTATTATAGAGTAAATACTTAAAATGGTCCCTCGACTACAACTAAATTCACAAATTGGTCCTTGACTTTCAATTTCAACCAATTAAGTCCTTAACTTTGCAATTTTGACACGATTTGGTCCTCCATCTATTTGACCATTTGTTGACCGTAATCGACGATCTCCAAAAGAACCTTCAGCTCTCGTCGGAGCACGTGGAGGCCTCCAGGATGACGTTGAATCGGTTCGGAAACACATCGTCTTATTCGCTCTGGTACGAACTCAACTACATTGAATCCAAAGGGAGGATGAAGAAAGGCGACCAGATTTGGTAGATTGCTTTCGGCAGTTGATTCAAATGTAACAGTGCGGTTTGGAAATGCAACCGGAACCTTAAAAATTCGACGATGGACCATGAAATTACACATATATCCTCAAAAATCACAGTCAACAAACGGTCAAATAGACAGAGGACCAAATTGTGTTAAAATTGTAAAGTTAAGGACTTAATTGGTTGAAATTGAAAGTCAAGGACCAATTTGTGAATTTAGCTATAGTCGAGGGACCATTTTGGGTATTTACTCTTTATTATAGACTTAATGTATTGATTTTATAAATATATAATTAATAGATTATGTACATGCAATTAACACTGCACGTATAACAAGAGTTAATTCCATTTTTGGTTCTAGATTTATAGGTGACACTCAACTTTTAATCCCTTTTTATTAGAACATCATCATTTGGTCCTAGTATTATTGTGGCATGACCATTTTTAGTCGTCCATCAACAAAATCGTTGCAATATCGTTAAATACAGAGAAATTTCAATCTTTTTTTTTTTTATACAAAGTATGTTGAATCGCTATATTTTTTTATGTTTATTTTTTTGAAAACATCCATAATTGAAGACCGAAATGTCCTTGTATTTAACGATATTTAAACTGTTTTGCCGATAAAGGACCAAAATGATCATGCCACAATAATACTAGGACCAAAAGTGAATGTTCTAATAAGAAAAAACTTAAAGTGGACTGCCACCTATAAATATAGGACCAAAAATGAAATTAATATTGTTGGGATGGATTAACTACACTTAGGCAAATTATACCATGGGGCAGAATTCACAGTGCATTGTGAAGCATGCTTCAAAATAACATTCAAATTATATGTTTATAGTTAACATATTACACCGACACATAATTTTTAGACCAATGTCTACAATGTTAAGTGGACCTTTGTGACCCTGGTCCATGGTACAACAATTGCTACACTTATTGGAGGACCGGGTCTTACAAATTTACTAGTGATGAGATAGTTGATAACGTGGTCCATAAAAGCCCACCATAGTTAACATTTTTTCCAACAGGAATCAAAACTCTACTTTGTCATTGAAAGTTAATCTTAAAGTGAAATTTCTCATTCATTATACCAATGCCGGAAGTTCTTACAAACTCATTATTACTGAAATGAAATAGTTGTGTGATCGATATGAATCTCGACGCCACACTCCTCTCCACAGAAGCCCAACAAAAATAGAAGTGGGCTGTTGCAAAAATGGCAAATCTGTTTAAAAACTAGCTTTAATTGGGTCCTTACTAGCCTAGCAGAACGGATGCAAAAACGACGTCGTTTTAATAAAACGTGCGTCTCCCCTTAAAAAAAAAATCAGGTTCGATTCCCAGTAACAACATATGAACTAAAATTCCATAATCGATGAACTATAATTCCATAATTTAATCTATGAACTAAAAATTTCAGAATGATTGAAACATGTGCTCCATCTCAACTAAAAGCCTAAGCTGATAGTTGGATTGCACGTTAATGGCTATATGCTCACACGCCCCCTCACGAGACCGGGAAACCGTTGTTGCTTATGAGTGGCGTTGAAATTCGAACCCATGACCTTTGGTCTGGCTCTGATACCAAATTGAAACATGTGCTCCATCTCAACTAAAAGCCTAAGCTGATAGTTGGATTGCACGTTAATGGCTATATGCTCACATGAATGAACTAAAATTCCATAATCTATAAATTAAAATTTCAGAATCGATGAACTACAATTCCATAATCGATGAACTATAATTCCATAATCAATGAACTATAATTCCATAATCTATGAACTAAAATTCCAGAATGAATGAACAATATAATGTTGTTGCTGGGAATCGAACCTGAATTTTTTTTAAAGGGAAAACGCGCGTTTTTTAATAAAACGACGTCGTTTTGGCATTATGCACATCATAACTATCCATGAGACTCCTTGCTGGTTGTGGACTGAAAATATTTCTAAATTAGTACGTAAATTGTGAAAATTTAGTATATAAAAATTATAAATATTTAATATGTAAATTATTAACATTCAATATAGAGTTAATACCCAAAATCGTCCTCGACTATAGTGATTTTTCTCAATTTCGTCCTAAACAACTTTGGTGACCTAATATCGTCCCAGACTTTTGTGTTTCACTCAATTTAGTCCTCCATTTGTTATTCCGTCAAATTGGTGTTAAATAAATGGACAATTCAGTAATGTCAATATTGATCTCTCTTTACTTTCAACTTGTGAAGTGCGAAATTCCTCTTTCTTGTACGAATTGCACTCAGAATTACTCCCGAACCTGCAAATCAAATTTTATATTCACAGTTTTAGGAGTAATTCTGGGGGTAATTCGTAAAAAAAAGGGATTTCGCAGTTCACATGTCTATGAGTAAAGAGATGCCAATATTAAAATTACTGAATTGTCTATTTATTTAACACCAAATGGACAGAATAACAAATGAGGGACTAAATTGAGCAAAAACACAAAAGTCTGGGACTAAATTGAGCGAAACACAAAAGTCTGGGACGATATTAGGTCACTAAAGTCGTTTAGGACGAAATTGAGAAAAACCACTATAGTTGAGGACGATTTTGGGTATTAACTCATTCAATATATAAATTGTGTATTTTTAATTCGAGTTCGCCTTGTAAAGTGAACCTTGGTCTACAGAATAATTTCTCTTTTTTAGCCCGTCTCGTCACAAGAGCGAGCTTTGGTGGGCCCATGCGCCAAATTGGGAAGAAGGGATTGGGTTGACATGTAAAGTCATTGGAAGTCAACCAATAACCATTACAATTCAGTTGTTATATTATAGACCGCGGTGCATAATCGATTATGCACCGCGGCCCATATACGGCGCCGTTTCTTTAAGTAAAGAAACGGCCCGCCGTTAGAGTTAACGGAGTCTGTTTGTTTGGTGTATTAAAGACCAACTAACACTACAGTATATCCAAACCGACACTGCAGTTATATCAAAATGATACTGTAGTTATAGTGAAATGAAACTGCAGTGTATATAAACTGAAACTGAATAACATTTCACATATTTGAGTGTATATTGTACAATGAAGCTGTAATTATATCAAAATGATCATGTAGTTGTGTTTTAATAAAACTATAGTGTATATAAAATAAAATTAAAAAACATTTTCACATATTTGAGTCTATAAATATCGAATGAAACTATAGTTATATCGAAATGAAACTGTAGTTGTGTTCAACTGAAACTGCAGTGTATACAAAATGACACTGAATAACAGAGTTACTTTTTGCAAAAGGGTGCGAAACGGCGGAAATAAACACTGTTAATTTTCAATTAAAAAAAAAAAAAGACGCGCGGTGCATAATCGATTATGCACCGCGGTGCATAATATAATTTGCCTTACAATTGTTACGAGCCCGAAAGTCTGGATACGATGGAACATCATTTTTTTTTTTTAGTATTATTCACTCTATTACAATGTAGTATATGTTCTATACTTTCTCTAACTGTTGCAGACCAAAGAGACAATATCCCATCACCGGAATTTGATCCTGTGACCTCCCATCAAAGAGAGCCACATGTTGGAAAAAATAACATAAAGTAACAAGAAATGGCATTTTAAGTGATTATTTTGTGGCACAATTATTAGTGGAGTTCACTTCCGACCAAAGAGACAATATCCCATCACCGGGATTTGATCCTATGCCAAACTTCCGTAATCGTTGACGGCTCGGGGCTAAATTGGAAACCAATTTTAGCCTTGGGTACCCGTGTTATACAAGTTGCCCTAGTTATACCTCCACCGTAAGTTTATTTATTAGTTTAAATGTGTTTGTAATTTTGCATTAGAATTTAAAAATAATGTTAATAGTAAGAATTGAACTCTTAATTTCTCCTTTATTCTTAACCTAGCAAGATTAATTACATTATATAGTTATATAATTATAACACACACACACACACACACACACATATTAATGATCAAATGAGAACCACACCATAAGTGAGAATGTGAGAATCAACATGAATGTACACAATCTACTCCAGGGTAGATTGTGTGCATTGTGTGTGCTTGAAATATTATATTGTGTACATTTATATTGTAGATCGCAATTCTCACCTAAGGAGTAGTGGATACACACACAGATATAACTAATGTATTAATAGTCATATTATGATTATTACTTTTTATATGTATTAATTAATACGCTTAATTGTAATTTTATATTAATATATTAATATAATTATATATATAACTAATGTAAATTTTATTTATTACATAAACTAAGTAAAGTTATAACTATACAATTTTTTTTTAAGTGTCACTGATTCTATTACATTGTAATATGTGTTCATATACTTTCTCAACCTACTGAAACACAAAGAACCAATAACGCCTCCACTGAGGCTCAAACTCACAATCTTCCAAATGAAAGTCCAACCCGGATACCATTAAACCACATAGTCCTGGTATAACTATACATATTATAAACTTTATAATTAACTTAATAATATTATAATTATAAAGTAAAAATAAAAATATTACATATAAATTATATCAATGTTAAATAAATTATAAGTATATTTCAAACTATGACATATACACTAATAAATATAAATTTATACATAATTCAATTAATCTAAACCAGCATTTCTAAATTCTAACTAAAAATAATTAGTATACTTACACAGTTACACTATAATATAATATTTATAGCAAGTTTTTAACTTTTCATTATTTATTATTATAAAAATAATTTATATTGTAATATATTTATTAAAATTTTATTAAAAATATAATTAAAAAAATACTAAAGTTGAACTCACCTATAAATTCCATGTATGTTATGTTTCACATCACTTCTATTATAAAGAATAGTTTTCAATAGTTCGGGTTATGGGCTAGCCCTATCAGGCCATCGGGCTTATATATTTCGGGGTCATCGGGCTAATTTTTTTTATCGGGCTAGCCCGCTCGGGCCATAGCCCTGTCGGTTTCGGTTTTATCGGGCCGGCTCATCAGGTTCGGACCTGATTGACATCCCTAGTTTTAATGCCATGAATTAAGTGCTATTTAATCCTCAACTCCTATATAAGTTGATGATAGAGCAACAGATGTTTATACAACAGAAACTCTCTCGAAACTCTGCTTCTACTCATTTCTTAGCATCATGTGTTCATCCCACGCTCTTGTTCGTTGGGTTCTAAGTTTGAGTGCTCATAACTTAGAACCGTAGTATGTTTTATCTTGGGAAACCTAGGCCGTAACGCTCCTAGCACCTTGGGAGACGACAAATAAGGTTTTAAGGAAAGAGTGATTCGCTCGACTCGATCGTGCTAACTACCTACACTATATCATTTCGTCCTTGCCAAAATTTCTTGTTTTCCAGAAATAATAATAGTCTTTTTTCCGCAAAATTATTATTATATTATCGCGTATCCACAAACACCATATAAATATCATTTAAACACAAAGTGTTTGGCATGAAACATCACTAAGAAAGAAGTCATTAGCACTCATTCTTGTATATATAGGCCTTATCCGGACACATCCTATTCGATCTAGACACTTAACACTACTCTCAAAGCAATATTATTATTCAAAATAGCAAATTCCTTTGTCCTATTCCCATTCACACAAAGGATTTCCTCTATCATGTACACACACACATGCGTGTGTGTATATATATATATATATATATATATATATATATATATATATATATATATATATATATATATATATATATATATGGGTGTTTGGTAAATAGTTGTTGGTTGATAGCTGTAGCTAAATGGGTTAGTGAGTTTAATCAGTTGATAGTATTGACTGATTGTAGAGAGATGTTTGGTAAATTAGTTGTTAGCTGATAGCATATGCAAAATGACTATCTCAAAAAGCATTTGAGAAGCTTTTTGAATTTTAGCATTTTGAAACAATAAATTGTTACAAAAGCTAATTAACCAAACATTTATATTGGTTGTTTAACTAAGTTAAACAACTAATAGTGGTCAAACAAGTCAAAATTGGCTATAAGCTAACTATTTTACCAAACATGGCCATAATGCCACTACCGAGTTAATTTGTGCACTTGATAAACATTTCTCATATGTAATAGCTCTCAAACCATACAAATTACATTAGGATTGTAAGATTTTCCCTAATAATACATATTATATATTAGTGTCTTAATTAAGTGGTGCAAGTTGACTAAAAATTGTTAGTCAGACTTTATGCCTAATATAAAACTGGATTGATGAGACGATACAAGATATTCATTATATAGCACATTCAATTACGATACTCAATGCTCAGTAGACACCTCTACACTATTTGTGGTTTTGAGTCAAAGTATAAGACAAAATATGGCTAATAACGATCTACCGTTCAAAAGGTAACAACAAGAACATCAATTATGATTGGAGATCAATACTACTTCCACTTCTGCTATGATTTTTAATAAATTATTATTCTATATCGTTAAGATTATTTATATCTAACAAGGATGACCGGTGCTTGCGCCCACGGTACCCACCCTCCCAGAGAAGTGCAGGTCCACTCTTCACTAACCAGAATGAAGATAAATTGGTATGGTAAATTAATTAGTAGAAAAAATAAAAATAAAAAAACACACACAAAATGAGGGTCATTTTCTTTAGCCCCACTATTTCCCTACTCCATCAGTCAAGACAATGAATGATACCTGCATTCACACAAGCAAACATGCATATATATGATATATATATATATATATATTCTCCATTATCTTCTACATGGGCAACCATGTGCTACTGAAAGACAAACTCAAATCTGCACAACTTGTATAAATATATATACACACACATTTGTTGTGCAATATATATATATATTAGCCAACATCGTCTAGGGTGCATGTAGCAACATACACCCCATATATTATATAATAGGTTTCCGGTGCGAATTGAAATTTTGAGTTACGGTTGAGGCAAATCCGCAATCACTACCTGAGAGTGTGTACTGGGTAAACCCTGTCTTGTGACCCTAGCCGAAAAAGGATCACAATGAGGTAAACCATCCTAAGTTGCCTATAGCGGACCAACTCAAACCAAAAAAGGACTAATAGGCCCACTCCCACTGGGAGTCAAATTTGTAACGTTATGATTACTAAGTCAATAACCCGATCGACCAACTTGGCTAGGGTTGCTTTTTGCGGAATGAAATTGAAACAGAAGAAGATGGGCAACATTATTTGGGTGCAGGCATGTGTAGAGCAGATGCAAAGATAATGAAATGGCAGTAATATAATATAACAAAGAAATGGAAGCAGTCAGTAACAGTAAGGTAATGGAAGTGATGATTATATATGGGGGTTTAAGTTAATTATGTTGGTAATAATTTTTATAAGTACATCATTCACATGCACTCCCCAGACATTATTAATTTGTACAAACTACTTTTTCCTACATAGTGAAATCTAAGGTTAACTAGGTTAGACTATTACAACCTAGATTTAGGTAAACTTTACTATTTTTATCCCTCAACTAGTGGGTGAAGTTAAAAATATCATCAAGTTATTCTGAACAAAAAATTAAAATATTTTATAACAAAATATGAAATACGATATATTTTCCATCAAATAAGAGCTTAAATTTAGATGAATTTTACTATCTTTATTCTCTTCACGTGTTGGAGCCAAAAAGGTTGTTAAATGAGAACAAAAAAATTAAAATACTCTGAAATATAGTACAAATGTTCATAGCAATTAACAAAATATGAAAAGCCTTGCACTTCCCAAACAACATTAGTTCCTACATAATGGAATCCAAGGTACATTAACTAGGTTGGACCATCAAAACCTAAATTTGGATGGACTTTACTATCTATATATCTTTAGACAAATTATATCGTGGACCACGGTCCACAATACACTGTGAACCCTGTTCCAATACACAGAATTTAACTTCATAAGGTACATAATTCATGTTCATAATACACATACACATAAACACAATATAATGAACATGAATTCTGTGTGATACTGTTAATTATACGTAAGCAATATGAAATAACTCGAGACCAATTAAAGCAAGTAAATGTCTTTATTGATCACGGTAGAGGCCCTAAGTACAATCTACTTGGTTGCTCTGAGTACCGACTGACTGCGGTCGGGATTCTCTAACAACAACCTATCGATCGTCCAAAAGTCCCCTACACTGTGGCTACTGTGGGTATTTATAGCCGCCATGCCGGAGACAAGAATCCGGTCGTTCGGCATGTTCTCCACGTAGCCTCCACGTGTCATCCTCCCGGGTGCCCTGCCTGTCGTCGTAGAGAGCCGCCACGTGTCCTTTATCAGCTCTCTCGCCAAAGGGCTACCGCTCGGGCACCTCCCGGTCGGACACCGACCGGGTTCTCTACAAGGAGCCCGACCTGTTACCTGCAAAGACAAAGAGAAAAAGACGAAGGTACCTCGGTCGTGGTGAAGCCATGTCGGTCGGGATATTCCCTACCAAGAGCCCCCCAGCCCGGGCCTTTTTGACCGTCCGGGAAAAAACGGGACGGGATGAAGAAGCCCAACCGTCGGCCATCAAACCGACCCGCCAGCTGTCATTCCTCTCCTCGCCACGTGTCGGCCGCTGCCGGCCTCTGCGACTGCAACAGTCGCCTCGGAATCAGCGCGGGTCGTGTCAAGCAAGTGGGCTCGTTTCCCGCCTAAATGCTCTCCTATAAATAGGCCCTTGAGGCCCTCATTTGAACTTTCCTCACTCTTTTGCTTCAGTCGGTACTCTCAGAGAGCCCCGAGCAGAGCACCTTAGCAAGGCAGTCGAGCAAGGAAACCTTCAAGCTTTCATCCGTAAAGTTCCTCCATTCGGTAAGTTCTCAACCCCTCCTTTTACTTTGCGCTTTCATTTATAAGTAGGACTGATAGGCCAACTAACTGTCCCGGACGTCTCAAGTCCCTTACTAACCCCGACCGACCTTTAGGTAGATCGAAATGACGGACTCTGACAGCCAGAACGCCTCGATCGCGGACTACGGCGAGGAGGTCGAGTACCTCAGCGACGAGGAGGTGGACATCATGTCCTACTCTCCCGAGGTCACCCACCGACCGGCGCCAGCCCCCGAGCGGGCTTCCGAACAAGACAACGCGTCAAGCTCCTCCGGGTCATCGAGCTCCAACTCAAGCGGATCGGGGAGTTCCGGCGAAGAGGAAAAAGAAGGAGCCTCATCAGGCAGACAGGGCTCTCCGACCGAAGGCGTTAGGGAAACGCCTACCCGGGTGGTTGGGGACCACCCGGAAACTGCTCCTCGACGAGGCGACCGGGAAAATACTCCCGAGCCGGCCGAGGAAGATACAGCTGGGCCAAGCGCACCAGCAGTGATGGAGTTCGAATTCTTGAACAGCGAGAATGTCGAACAACAAATGAGCCGATTGACCAAAGGCGAAGCGGCTAGGATTGCTGAAAGGCTCAGAGGTCGGGTGGAATTTGACACGAGCCGAAAGCTAGGGAATGTGATCGATCGGCACCGGGGCAAGTGGATCGGGATGCATTACGACTCCCTGATGGCCCCGATCGCCATTCCCTTCCCCCCCCCCCTCTTGACGGCCTTCTTGGCATACTACCGGGTCGTCCCGGCTCAGATCTGCCCCAACTCGCACCGGATCATCGCCTGCTTTCCCCAGATATGCGCTCGGCACGAAGCCGCCTGCACGATGGAGTTATTCAACTATATCTACCAGGTCAAAGTTCTCCCGGGCAGCTACGGAGGCGGGTTTCTAATGCTGCAGTCTCGGGCGGACATGTGCGCCATCAAAGGCCTGCCCGGGAACAACAAGGGGTGGAAGAATAAAATTTTCTCCATCAAATACGATCCTTGGATTCTCCCGGTCGACCGCGCTTGGAGCACCCACTTCCGGAAACAAGTGGTGCCGGACGAGACGCAAGCGCTCAAGGAGTCGGTCGCTCGGATCTCGAGCGAACTGCACGAATATACGATCTTCCGAACGGCCGAAAGCCTTGAGGCGGCTAAGCTCCCGCCCCCTACGTACGAGCTACAGGAGAAATATCTGCCCGTGCCGATGGGCGTGACGGTCGCCAAGCCGTCGAGGCGGAAGAAGAAAGGTTTAAGTCGAGCCACTCCTCCCGACTTAACTTTATTCACCAATCGATCTAACTTTGTTTCTTTATTTGCAGCCATGGCCGAGTTCGGAGATGAAGAGGCCCCGCTTCCCCCGCCCGCCAAGATCTCCCTTGGCGGCAAGAAGAAAACAAAGGCGAAGCCAACGGGGCAAAAGGAGATCCCCTCAGCCCGACCCCTAAACGCCTCGACCGTGACGACGGCAGAGGGCTTCGTCGTCGAACCGGCGGATGTCCTGGTCACGCGGGTGGAAGTCGCCCGGGGCAAAGAAAAGGTGCCCGAACAGGGCGTAACTGAGGTGGGCGGTATGAAGCGCCGCCGAGAACAGCGCAGCCCGAGCCCATCGACCGGGCGGAACAAGGACGACTCGTCCATACTGGCCCGTATCGGCAATGCCGGGCCAGCCAGAGAAGACTTGGGGAAGATGACCCCGACCCAAGTGGCCGAGAGGATCGGTTACAACCTGGCCGAGGTAAGCCTTCACCAATTAACCGTCTCCTATTGTGCAAGTGTCTTCGACCGGGCTGATCTTGAATATCTTTTTGCATTGTAGATTTCTCGAGCGGCTCAGCTTTTGCAGGGTCGAGCCATGCTGGCCGAGGAAGCCGACCACCATAAGAAGACGGCCGCTCGTCGCTTGAAGGAAATCAAGGACATCCAGGCCGAGCTGGAGAAAGTCCAGAAGGCCTTGAAGAAGAGCGAGGAGGACCGGGTTCTGGCGGAGAAGGTCGCCCAACGGGCGATCGGTGAAAACAAGGAGTTGAAAACCCGCTTGGAGAGTCCGGACGAGCTGGCCCAATCAGCTTTCAAGGACGACAAGATAGGCTCGGCCTTCCTCACAGTTGCTCGGCGGACCAAGGTCGGGTATGATCTAATTCTCTCCTTTGGTCGGTGGGCCTTCAAGGCTGGCCAAAGGAAGATGCTAGAGAAAGCCCAAAAATGGTTGGGGGAAGCTCTCGAAGGAGACGACCTCCAACTCGTACTGTCTGCCCTCCCTCCTGACTTAGCTGATCCCGGTCCTTCGCCTTTTGCCTCCAAGGAAGTCACCACCAACCCGACCACGTCAACGGGGGCCATCCCGAGCGAGGTGGGTACGTCTAAGAAGGAAGCAGCAAAGGAAATGAAGAAGTAGGATAGGTAGAATTCTGCTTCTTTGCACAAGTGATGTTAATCGGGAGCCCGGTCCCGAGTTGTACCGGGCACGTCTTTTAATTAATAGAAAAAATTTTTTGGTCCAACTTGTGCCGTTCGTCTTTATTTTATCTTTCTTTTCAATGTGCGTATGCCGATCGTAGGTGCTCGACCCTACACCCTTTTAGCACGGTCGTGCTGTATTCCATTAATTCGATATCCGACCTTGTGGCCTTATGGCCCGGTTGCACATCCAAAATTTCGACATCTCATTGGCCTACCCGACCGAGTTTATCCGATCCTAAGGCCTTGCCGAAATTTTGAGATTACCCAAGCCTCTATGTTCGGGATATCTCCAAACAACGGACTTAAGTCAACGTCATATTGGCCAACCCGATCAGGTTTACCCGATCTTCAGGCCTTGACGAAATTTTGAAAATGAGTAAGCCCCCGACAGTCGAGTTTTCCCGAGCGATGGGCCTACGGACACTCCCTTATCCCCCTTATCCCAGCCCCCACACTATTGTGCTCTCAAGGCACGAGTGAGTGCGATAGTGGATAGGAGTTGATTAGATCGGGGAATTATGCTGTGTGCTCCTGGCTTCCCCGATCAGTGACGTGACTCGCATGTCCGCCGATGTGGAGCGCATTTGACCGGTCGATAGATTCGCCCGGTCGATGTAATTTGAAGATGAATTGATCTGCGTGCACTGAAGGTAAAGAAAATAACCGACCGGGCCGCCGCATGCAAGCGGTCGAGCAATCACCGATCGTATATACATTAAAACCTTCCCGCTCGCAGGCGGTTGAGCAAATATTTACAATCATAAAACTTAATTACAAACGACGACCAGGACTAACTCGCAGGTCAAGTCCCCACTTCGTCCAAAGATTACAAAAAATAGGCTAATGCCTAAACATAACGAGGTGCTCGGAATTCCAAGTTCCCTCGATTACCCGACCGGTTGTTGTCTCCAGTCGGTATGTACCCGGCCGTATGATCGCGCTGATGATGTACGGCCCTTCCCAGTTCTGAGCTAACTTTCCACCCTCTAAAGGTTGACTGGCCTCCCTTCGCCGCAGAACGTAATCTCCAACCTGAAAATAGCGAGGGTTGACCCGAACGTCTTTCGAGCTCTTGACACGCTTCTGGTACTCGGCCATACGCCGAGCGGCTAGCTCTCTTTTTTCTTCGACCGCATCGAGATCCACGGCCATCGCATGTTCATTCTCCTCCGCATTGTAGGTTCTCTCTCGATCGGTCGGGATCCAAGCCTCGATTGGGAGTCGGGCTTCAGCTCCATAAACCAGGGCGAAAGGGGTCTCCAAAGTAGCTTCCCTCGGGGTCGTCCGATAAGTCCATAAGACATATGGCAACTCATCGGCCCAACTACGACCAGCCGAATGCAGCTTCTTTTTCAGACCTTCCAAAATCGTCCGGTTTGCATTTTCCACTTGACCGTTTCCCTGCGGGTAAGCCACCGACGATCGGACGTGAGTCGTCCCGATCGTGGCTAAAAAGTTCTGGAAGTATTGGCTTACGAATTGGCGGCCATTGTCACTGATGAGATGTACGGGCACGCCAAAGCGGGAAACCACATTACGCCAAAGAAAACGAGCACATTGCTGAGAGGTGATCGTGGCTAAGGGCTCGGCTTCTATCCACTTGGAGAAATAATCAATGGCGACAATCACGAACTTTCTCCGACCGGAGAGCTGAGGGAAGGGGCCCAAGATGTCCACCCCCCACCTAGCGAAAGGAATGGCAGTCGTGACTGGCTGGTAGAAGGTTGCCGGTCGTCCAGGCATCCGGGCGAACAGTTGGCACGTCTCACATTCCCGAGCTAACTTTTCACAGTCTAGCTGGAGGGACGGCCAGTAGTACCCGATCAGCATGATACGACGGGCCAGGGATCGGCCTCCTTGATGTGAGGAGCAAATTCCCGAGTGAAGTTCCTTCATGACTAAATCGGCCTCAAATGCGGTCAAGCATCGCATAAGAGGGCCTCCATCCGAGCGCCGATAGAGACGGCCGTCCAGAACTTGGAACCTCGGGGCTCTCAGTTTGGCTTTTCGAGCACGCTGGGGGTCGTCTGGGAGTCGACCGTGCTCGAGGAATTCTTTCAAATCGGTGATCCAATTATCTTCTACCGGTTGGATTGGATTGACCGGTAGACGATGGATGCTGTGTCTCGGGATCACCAAAATCCGAGCTATCTTCGACATGTGTTCCGGGGCGTCTTGAGCCAATTTAGATAAAATATCTGCGTCGGCATTATCCAATCGGGGTATGTGTCGGACGGTATACCCCCGGAACTGAGCAAGCTTCTCCATGGCAAGGTCTCGGTACAGTTGCAAACGCTCTCCATTGACTTCATAATCCCCGAGAACTTGCCCGACCACGAGCGCGGAATCCGTTTGAGCTCGGACGTATTCAGCCCCCAAGTCCCGAGCGCACTGTAAGCCATTAACAAATGCTTCGTATTCGGCTTCATTATTGGTCGGGTGGAACTGATACATGAGAGCAAAATAAACCTTGAATCCTTCCGGGCTCGTGATCACCACTCCTTCTCCTGCTCCCTTCTTGCTACTTGACCCATCAGTAGCCAACGACCACCACTCGGCCTCGGGATCCGCAACCTCGGGAGGTCGGGTATCCCGGGCGGTGCACTCGACCAAGAAATCAGCAAGAGCCTGACATTTAATTGCTGGTCTCGGTCGGTATTCGATCGCGTACTGGGTCAGCATTAACGCCCACTTGACTAGGCGACCTGATGATGAAGCAGTTCGGAGGACTGGCCCGATCGGCTGATCGGTCAATACGCGAACTGCTCGACCTTGGAAATAGGGAGCCAACTTCTTCGCGGCAATGTATAAGGCATAACGACCTTCTCTAGCCGGGAGTACCGGAGCTCGGGACCGTGTAGCGCGTGGCTTACATAGTACACCGGTCGCTGGACCCCTTCCGGATCGGTTCGGCACAATACTGCGCTTACTGCACGATCAGAAACGGCGAGGTATACGTCTAGCTCCTCTCCGAGCTCGGGCTTTGAGAGTACGATCGGTGACATGAGATATTCCTTCAGCTCATCAAAGGCCGCTCGGCACTCTTCGTCCCAGACGAACCCATTAACCTTCCGCAATACCTTGAAGAAAGGTAGAGCGCGCTCGGCTAACTTGGAGAGGAACCGGCTGAGGGCTGCCAACCGACCGGTCAATTGCTGGACTTCCCGAACGGTGGAAGGTGGTTGCATGTCCAGAATCGCTTTTACTTTGGCCGGATTGGGCTCAATTCCTCTCTTGGTCATCATATAGCCGAGGAACTTGCCGGTCTGAACCGCGAATGTACATTTTGTCGGGTTCAGCCGCAACTGGTACTTCCTCATGATCTGGAAGCACTCCCGGAGATCCCGAGTGTGGTCGGATCGGTCCCGACTCTTGACCAGCATGTCATCGATGTAAGCTTCCATCGTTCGGCCCAATAGATCGGCAAAGAGCATATTGACCATTCTCTGGTAGGTCGCTCCTGCATTTCGGAGGCCGAACGGCATCACCCGGTAACAATACAGCCCGTCCGGGGTCACGAAGGCTGTCTTGCTCTCGTCTTCATGGTGCATCATGATCTGATGGTACCCCTTGAAGGCATCCATAAAGCTCATTAACTCGGCCCCGGCCGTCTCGTCGACCATCTGGTGAATGCTCGGTAGAGGATATGGGTCGAGCGGACAGGCCTTGTTGAGGTCCGTAAAATCAATGCACATCCTCCACGCTGGGGGCTTAGGAACAAGAACGATATTTGCCACCCACTCGGGATAGACCACCGGACGGATGTGCTCGATTGCCGCCATCTTTTTAACTTCTTCTCTGACAAACTCGCGGCGATCGGAGGAAAGGTGTCGTGTTTTCTGCACGACCGGCTTGGCTGTGGGATCGACGGCCAATTTGTGACAAATAACCGATCGATCGATCCCGGGCATGTCTTCGGGCTCCCACGCAAAGATATCAGCATACTCCCGGAGTATGGCTAAAACTTCCGCTCGAAGCTCGGGGGTGAGGGCTCGGCCAATCTTAATCTTCCTATCCGGGCGGTCCTCGGACAGGGGAACTTCTTCTATTTCTTCGGAAGGCTCAGGTTGTTCCTTCCGATCCTTAGCCTCCTCCTTGGCTATGGTGTTCACCCGGGAAGATGGACCGGAGTCGCGTCTATTAACCGCTCGGGTGTAACACTTCCGGGCGGATTGGACGTCGCCACGGACTACACCGACCCCATTGGGGGTGGGGAATTTCATGCACAGGTGGGGCATAGAAATTATCCCATCGATCTTCATAATGGCGGGTCGGCCCAAGATAATGTTGTGGACGCAATGGAGGTTGACCACACCAAATTCCAGCTCCGTTTTGATCGACTTTGGAGGTGCGCCGATCTCGACCGGGAGCGTTATTTTTCCCTCGGGGTAAATAAGAGCCCCGGTAAATCCTGACAGTGGTACACCGACCGGAGTCAGCTCCTTCCTGTCGAGGCCAAGCTTCTCAAAGACGTCCAAGTATAGGACGTTCACACTGCTGCCCGTATCAACCATAACCCTCTGGATGTCTGTCCCCTTAACGTCAATCGTGACCACGAGCGCCTCCATGCCGTGGTCACTGCTGCTAGGTTGGTCTTCGAGGGTGAAGGTTATGGGTTCCATCTTCTGCCTCTTCCTGGTCTCTCGGGAATCCACTACTGCGACCGGGCAATTTATCCTCGGTCGGGAAGCATCTTCTAGCCCACCAAAAATGACATGTATGGTAGGCTTTCCGGACGGGCGGCTGGTAGACGGAGGGTCAGGGTCCCGTCGGTCATCATGACGATCGTCCCTTCGATCATCTCTTCGGTCCTGACCTGACCGATCGGAGCGGTGATGAGAACGCCTGTGATCTCTCCGATCGGTATTCCTCTTATTGTCTTCTCTCTTCCCCACACACTTGTCCAATTTTCCCAAGTTAAGCAGATCTTCCAACAATTGGCGCAAGTGGGTACACTCCTCGGTGTCATGCCCGGCGCATCGATGGTAAGCACAATGCTTACTCTTGTCAGGGCCGTCTCGATCGGGATGGGGGAGTTTGATGAGATTGCAGGACTGGGCGTACTGCATGGCCTCCGCTGCGGATCGGTTCAAGGCCGTAAACTCGCCAGGCCTGGTGCGGGATCGGGGATTGTCATCTCCCGACCGATGTTCCGCCCGGCCGGCCGGTTTACGGGACGAAGAGCCGACCTCCTGCAAGCGCTTTACGGCGTTCGCCTCGCCGGCGTTGGCATAGTCTGTGACCCTCCGAAGGGCCTCCTCATAACTGGTCGGGGGGTGTAGGAT
Source organism: Ipomoea nil (assembly GCF_001879475.1). Lineage (NCBI taxonomy): Eukaryota > Viridiplantae > Streptophyta > Magnoliopsida > Solanales > Convolvulaceae > Ipomoea > Ipomoea nil. The sequence goes on from NW_017616745.1 coordinate 5,995,457, forward strand.
GAAGTCTTGATACAAATGTCCCGCCCGGAGAGATATGTGAAGCATATGGGTGGCGGTCGCATCGTCCATAGGCTCGACCTCCCCGACCGCTGCCTTCCACTTGATGAGGAAATCGGTCAAGCTTTCCCCTTCTAGCTGCTTGGCCTTCTCAAGATACATGTAGGGCTTTCTCACCACTTTGGAAGTAATGAACTTCCTCACAAACTTGATCGCCAAAGTGTCAAATTTGTCGATCGAACCCGGTTGTAAGGTCCGAAACCATTCTGCTGCTCGACCGGTGAGCGTAGAGTAGAATGCCCTACACATTACGGCATCTGAAACGCCCTTCAACATCATGTTGCTGTAAAAATCATTCACATGGGCTTCAGGGTCTGCCCGTCCGTCATAACTCTTCTCTCCAGAGACCTTCAAGTCGAGCGGATAAGGCTGGGCCATTACCGCTGCTGTAAAAGGCGTCTGGTGCAGGGTCGATTGATCGACCGGGGGTGTTGCAGGGTACGCATTCCTGAGCTGCGCAACTTCCGCCTGGAGGTTATAGAGCAATCCTCGGGTTTCGTTGAGCTCGGCGGCCTGGACGGCTTGGGCTGTTTCCCGAGCGCGTCGCCGTCGGTGTGATCTCGACCCGCTATGCCCGGATGAAGCCTCCTGACTAGCGTCCTGCATGTGCACGTCTTCCGGTTGGCGATTCGGATCTTGGGGTCCCAATCTTTGCCGCATTTCCGGTCGAAGACGGTCAAAAGCTACCGCTCGGGCAACTTCTTCAGGGTCCTTCGCTCGGGCGGGAACCTCTTCTGCTTACTGGGCCTGCCGTGGTGCCTCCATCGCGACAGCACCCCCCGACCCCAACCGCGAACGAGCCGAGCGTCGAGCCCGGGAAGTGGGCTGATGCTGCGGCTCTACCTGAGCGGCCGGGTATACTGGAGGGGCGGCGGCTGGAGCCGTGTACGCAGGCGTGAACGGTGGGTAACCAACCGGAGGAGTATAGTACATCGGTTGGCCTGGCCAATACCCATATGGTTGAGGTGGGACCGGGTACGGATACTGACCGGGATACATCATCGGTTGCGGGTATTGGTGACCGGGCGTCTGAAATCCCGGTTGTATGTAGTTCACCGGCTGTTGGGCGGCCGGGTATGTGTTTGATGGATGCGGTGACGAGAGGTTGAGGTTTAGATCGACCGTCTGACCTTGCTGTTGGGTAGCGTGATGGTCAGATGAGCTCGCCGCATCTGCTTGGTCGTCAGCGAAGTTGTTGTATGCCCACGGATACATTGTTGCAAAGAGACCGAGTGCTCGTCAAGACGTTGCTTTGTTGCACGGGTCCCCACGGACGGCGCCAAAATGATACTGCTAATTATACGTAAGCAATATGAAATAACTCGAGACCAATTAAAGCAAGTAAATGTCTTTATTGATCACGGTAGAGGCCCTAAGTACAATCTACTTGGTTGCTCTGAGTACCGACTGACTGCGGTCGGGATTCTCTAACAACAACCTATCGATCGTCCAAAAGTCCCCTACACTGTGGCTACTGTGGGTATTTATAGCCGCCATGCCGGAGACAAGAATCCGGTCGTTCGGCATGTTCTCCACGTAGCCTCCACGTGTCATCCTCCCGGGTGCCCTGCCTGTCGTCGTAGAGAGCCGCCACGTGTCCTTTATCAGCTCTCTCGCCAAAGGGCTACCGCTCGGTGGTCGACACTGCCGCTCGGGCACCTCCCGGTCGGACACCGACCGGGTTCTCTACAAGGAGCCCGACCTGTTACCTGCAAAGACAAAGAGAAAAAGACGAAGGTACCTCGGTCGTGGTGAAGCCATGTCGGTCGGGATATTCCCTACCACTGTGCATTATGTTAAGTGTTTATATGTGTCCTCAGCTATATAATACACAGAATTCATGTTCTTTATATCGTGTTTATGTGTGTATATTATGAACGTGAATTCTGTGTATTGAATCAAGATCCACGGTACACTGTAAACCCTGGTCCACGATATAACAATGGATATCTTTGTATATCCTCCTCTCATGGTGGAACATAAAATAGCGATAAGTGATGAGGGCAATTAGAATACTTTGAACCATTACTTAAAAAAATGTGAATAATGAAATATCAAGCACCATGCCCTTTTCAAATAACATTAATTCCCGGCCACAAACAACTTCATATATAATGGAATTTGAGGTTAACTATGTTGGACTGTCAGAACCTACATTTAGATGAATTTTGCTATCTTTGTTCTCCTCTTCTGGTTGAGCCAAAAATATCATTGAGTGTGTCAGCATATTCTCGGTTGAGCCCCTCAGCTCGCACATGAATTTCTTAGTGCAGTTTATCTCGATCTCAGTTGTAATGTGTAGACTATTACACATGAATAGATCGAATTTACTCAATATATACTCTTAGATAGTGATTGTAGTTTTCTCTCTCCTCATCTAAAAAAGAAATATCATTAAGTAGCAACAAAAAATTAATACACTTTAAAACATGATTTAAAAAAGGTATTTAATTATAACAAAAATTTGAAACACTACGCACTTTCCAAACAACATTAGCTCTCACAATAAACAACAATCATTATTGTGTTGACCATGATCCATACAGCTGTGTGGACTATACTATCAAATAAATATTTTTAGTATATTAAAAATGTACATTGTATTCAAAAAAAGTACATTATTTTGTATAATGTACATCCAATACACGAATAATGTATTTTTAATATATTAAAAATGTAGTTTTTGTTATGGTCCATACGAGACTGTGGACCAAATAATTTGCCTGCAAACAACTCCCAGCCCCTACATGGCTACATAACAAAACGTATAATAAATAAGGTAGCTAGGTTAACTAGGTTGGACCATTATATTGATTGAGTTTTAGTATCCTTATCCTCCTCAGCTCTAACAAATTAAAACCTACCAAGACCAGCTAAGGAACTGCATGCACCTGTCAAACAGCAACTACTTGCCCTACAACATTTATTATTTTTAGCTCCAAATGGGCTATAGTACAAGGGGCAGTTATATTCTTGCATGCTCCACTGTTTTTTTTTTTTTTTTTTTTAAAAAAAAAAAAAAAATTAAGATGTGAGGTTAATTTTGTTGATACTGTAGATAGTGATCTCTCGATATACAATATTCGCATGCACCAAACTCCAACTAATCTAAAGTTAAGATACTATTGGACAATTAGACCACCCCACAAGAAGTGATTGAGTGGATGAAACATTACTCTTGTATCTAAAAGTTAAGAGTTTGATTTTTGCCAATATCTCCTAAATAGCTGTTAGGTGATTGGGTGCATTAGCTGATTGTAGAAAGATGTTTCTTTTTGAATTTTAGCGTTTTGGAGCAATAAACTATTACAAAAATCTAATTAATCAAACAATTATATTGGCTCTTTACCCAAATCAAACAGTTAATAGTGATCAAATAAGCCAAAATTGATTGATAAGCTAACTAGGTTACTAAACAAGGCCATAATTATTTACGTGAGTATTATTGATCATCAAATTTTTCATAAGGTGGATATTGTTGGACGGTTGGACCTATTTAGTCACTCAATTATTTACACGAGTATTATTGATAATCAAGTTAAATTCTTAGGAAATTTCTTTTAAGGAAAAATAATCACTCGATTATTTAGGTCAATATTATTGATCATCAATTTTTTTTTAAGGCGATGGTTTTGGTGTCTCATCAACAAAGACTCTTAAGCATGTCACATTAGTAATTCTAAACCGTTAAAGTCTTGTTAATAGGTTAAATAATCGATCAAAACCGTCAAACTGTTATTTCGTGATAAAATTAATAACCAAAACCTCATCCGATCCTCATAAACTTTTGAACGGTCCATAAAATATGCTCACGTCAATAATCGAGAAATTAAAATCGTTATTTTTTTCAAAGACATATCAATTAACTTTCTTGATCCTATCGCCTAGATATGCCATTTCTTCTAAGAGTGGTTAACCTACTCTTTTTGTAATGTACACCAATCAAACCATCCACCCCAACCCCCACACCTGAGCTTCCATAAATAAATATAGTGACAATATAATGTGCCATCCACACCTCTGCTACATTATATGGACAGTTAGTGTGTCAACCTCTAAGCCCTATATTAAGTATACCAATTAAGTTTTGTTTTAAATGATTTACTTTTTTTTTCAATGAATATCACATCAATTACCCATAACTTTTGACTTCATTTATAACTACCTACTATATATTTGAAAAAGGACTTCATCTCCTTAATGAATCATAAATGTTACAACTATTTATATTAATTATTCATAGTACTTATGTTCTCCAATTATTGACGTGAACATTTAGTAACCCTATGATTTTCCATAGATGGCACGTTTGGCCCCTTATTAACGGAGATGGTTAACCTCTGTCGTGTGTAGAGACTGTTAGTTAATATCAGAATAAAATTGTAACTTGCAATCATTAAAGTAACTATTAACAAGTTGAAGAATTCAAAATCGTCAAAATTACCACCTCAGGCCATCCACATCTTTGGATAATGCACAATTTTTAAGAAAAAAAGAGTCATGTTGGCGGAGAGAGAGGCAAGAGAGAAGATTGAGGTTTATCTGCAAGAGAAGGGATTATTGCAGAAAAGTGGGTCCCACTGAGAAAATATGCCAATGCGCCCAGCGGGCGCTCTAGCTAGGCGCGTCAGACACGCTGACAATGACCTTATTTTTTTTTTTAATCAGTTTTGTTTTTTTTTTCTCCCTCTCCCATATTCTCTTTGCTAATCACACTTACAAAAACTCTTCAAAAACCACAAAACATATCCACTATTATGGATGATCTCATAAAAAGAGGGACCAAAACTGTCACCTTGTAAAAATCAAATGGTCAATAATTGTGATACTTAAATTGTTATTTTGAATAAATACAAGGATCAAAAATACTATTTTTTAAAAATATGGATTCAAAATATTTAGTATTATAAATTGCAATATCCAATAAATTAGATATATGTGGATGGAGGACATTGTGGCAAAATTAACCAGTCTTCCATTCCCTCCAAAAAAAAAAAAAAAAAAAAAAGACAGAAAGATGAAAAAGAAAAAGAAACAAGTTTTGAACACTTTATTTTACAAAAGAAAATTGTAAAGCAAAGAAGAATATGGGGGTTGGGGGGCCACAAAGAATTTGATAATTGTCTTTCTCAATGTCCCCCTTTGGTGTCAATATTTTGGTAGAGTTGGGTCCCAAGAAAACAACACACTTGTCAATCTGTGAGCCAACAAGAACATTGTAGTAAATGCACATATATACATGCCCCAAAAATGTGTGTTCGAGTGAGTAAAGCATATATGATTCTTATTTTAGAAGGTTACGAGTTTGATTTTTGACAATATCCTTTCGCTCAAATCTATTGTATAAGATCTGAGTCTTTTAATATAGTTTATTATGTGGTTTCGATCTATTATATAAACAAGAACGATGTTTACCTAGTGTCCACTCTTAGAGTAAAAAAAATGTTATTGGATAATAAAAACAAATAGAGTAAAGAGTGAAAAATAAGTATAATGGCAATCCTAAGTTTTTATACTACTATATACACAAAATCAATATTTCACTTTTTGGTAGGTGTCTTTAAATTTATTTGATAAAGTAATAAAGCATCATAATTAGACACACTACTTTAGCAAGCACAATCTTTAATTTGGTAGATTAAAGTAAGGAATTCAAAAATATGCAAACTTAAAATAAAGAGAACATTTAGAATTACCCAAGCAAGCAATGAAAGAATTGTAAATTGAAAAATTCTTAAGGTATGTACTAATAATTAACACTGTGTTGATATATATATCCAATGAACAATTTGTCGGCCGAGGTCGAATCCCCAACCCTAAGGGTCCCTATACCTCGATCCGACAGAACATTTGGAAGGAGGTTGAATTTCCAACCCTAAGGGCCGGCCCTCTACACTTCGACCTGACAGAGCATTTGGAATTATGTAAATCACGGTGACTTGTCGGTGCACACGGGTGATTTGTCTATTTTGAGCATAATCCTCAATCCTCATACTGCCACCCCCGATATTCAAACATTGGTCTCTTCTCCCAAATACGGCCTACTGAACGATTGAGCTAAATTCATGTCATAATTATAATTATTCTCACTGTACAAGTGGATTTAATAATTATGGATATATTAGTACTAAACATGTTTTGTAACATCATCTGTCGAGTTTAATATATAGATTTGGTCTAGACCAGTTGACACAAAACCATAGTTTCATGGTCTCATTCACACACAATATAACTATAGAGACAGGAGATAATTAATAACCTATGAACAAATCTATAGCTTAATCATCATCAACATATTCACCCCTAAACAACCATAATTTAACACACAATCAAACACCCAGTCGTGTGTTTAATTTGCAGATTTTGGGACTCCGTCACATGATCATCTTTTAACTTTGTAGAAAAAAAAAAAATTGTTAAGGAATCTCAGGGAAGGTCTTCTTGGTCCTGGAACTCCTCCATATTCTGGTAGTTGTTCTCCATGAATCCATTGTTGTTGTTGTTGTTGTTGTCGAATCCTCCATTGTTGTTGAACTGGTTTCTTGAATTCTCGTATGGATGTCTGGCGTACTTCTCTGTGTTGACATCATAGTAATACCTCCCATTTTCCATGAATCTTGTGTCGCTCATCCCTTGCTGCTCAAACCTGTTTGCAGCGCCGCCGTTGTTGTAGTTGTAGCGGTTGCCGCCGCCGCCGCCGGTGGTGGTGGTGGGGAAGGTTTCTTCTCGGTTGTTGGTGTAGTAGTAGTTGTTGTTGTTGTCAGTGTTGAAGCCACTCTGCGTGAATTTATCTTCGGGAAAGTTTGATTCTTGGTGGTTGTTGTTGTAGTAGTTGTTGCCGGCGCCGCCGTTGTAACGGCGGTTGTCGGTGGTGAACTCGTTTTCCGTGAATCTTGTGTCGTCGGGGATGGTTGATTCTCTTGATCTGCCGCCGCCGTTGTGATAGTAGTACTGGCGGGTATCGGCGGCCATGAATCTTGTGTCGTCGGGCATTCTTGATTCTCCGGCGCCGTTGTAAAAACCCCGGCGGTTATCGGCGGCGGAGGTGGTGAACTCCTTGTCGTCCATGAACCTGGTGTCCTCGGGCATTCTCGATTCCCCGCCGCCGTTGTAGTACTCACCTCCGCCTCCGCCGGCGCCGGCGAACTCCTTGCCGCCGTTGTAGAACCGGCGGTTGTCGTTGTCGGCGGCGGCGGCCATGAACTTAGCGTCATCATTATTGTTGTCCTCCGGGACAGTTACATAGGCAACGGGGTTATAGTTCTTGGGAAGGTATTTCTTGTAAGGAACTTCCTCCGCCTCTGCATGGTTGTTGACGGCGGTGGCGGACGGAGGAAGCTGGCCGGATTCATGGCCGTAGAGGCCATAGCCGCTGGTTTCATTCTCCGGGATGAAATTTGGTTCTTTCTGCAGAGGAACCACAGTTGCAGATTGCTCTTTGCTGCTGCTATTGTTGTTGTTGTTGCTAGGGATTTTGTTGAAGAATTGGCTGTCTCTTGCTTGAAGAATTTGCAGGGAGGATAAGAGAGTGAGGAGGAAGAAGATGAAGATTTGGTTGGGGGAAGCCATGGAAGGAGGAGGAGAGAGAGAGAGGTTGTTGTATAGTGAAGTGTTGTGAAGTAATAAATCTTTCCACCTTTATATAGAGCTATACATATACTACTATAGTCTCTCTCTCTCTATATATATTTTTTTGTATTTGTGTTGCTTTAGGTGTGGGTGAAATTAAGAGACTATATTTAGTGGTCTATTACTTATAAAGTAATTGTACATTACTATATGGTTATTTCTTTAAAAAAGAATTAATTATTATTGTAGTGTGTAACATCAAATTGTACCTTACCAAATTTTTTGTTAATAATTTTGGGAAGACTACATGAAAAAGGAGAGTATTAAGAACGGTATATTGTAAACTAAGTTATCATATTTCTATCTTTATGTTCTTTGTTTATGTTTATGTTGCGCAAATTATGTTGTGGACTCGTGTCCACAATGCATTATGCACACAAGTCCAAAACGACGTCGTTTTTAGGAAAAATGCGGCATTTTAGTTTTTAAAAAAATTGACTTTTTCTCGTCGTTAACGGCGTTATTTGTTTGTGGAGTTATGAATGTATAGTTATGAAATTATGAATGTACCGTTATGGAATTATGAATGTAAGTTATGAAATTATGAACACAGAGCTCTGACATTATGAACTTACAATTATGAACATACTGTGATAAAAATATGAACATAGAGCTCTAAAATTGTGAACATAGAGCTTCGAAAATTATGAATGTACAGTTATAGAATTATGAATGTACAGTTATGGAATTATGAGCACAGGGCTCTGACATTATAAACTTACAATATAAACATATAGTGATAAAATTATGAACATAGAGCTCTAAAAATGTGAACATAGAGCTTCGAAAATTATGAATTTATAGTTATTGAATTATGAATGTATAGTTACGGAATTATGAATGTACAATTATGGAAGTATGAATGTACAGTTATGGAATTATGAGCACAGAGCTTTGACATTATGAACTTACAATTATGAACATATAGTGATAAAATTATGAACATATACTCCTATAACGAAGCGGTCTGAAATTATTTTTTAAAAAAAAAAAAAAGGGGGGGGGGGGGGGGGGGGGGAGGGGGGGAAGATAACGGTGCCACTAACGGCACCGTTACCGTGTCCACAATACATGCTGGACACGGGTCCATAGCATAACGATTGTTTATGTTGGGCGTCGGCCGGGTTGGTTGAGTTCATGCCTCTGCTCGATTTAAGATGATTCGAGACGTAGCGTTGTAATTTACCAGAGAGGGATGTGGTTAAATGGTTAATGTTCACATACTTATCACCAATTGATTTTAAGTAGGATATGACAGCCAGATAGCCCAAAAACTACGTGGTTAAGTGTACTTGACTTACAATAGTCACAGGATGAGGCGAAGGCTAAGGACCGAGTCAACTGAGCTTGGTTTTTAAAAGTTGTGACAGCAGGTGCTGAAGGATTGTTGGGCGTCGACCGAGTTTGCTAAATTTAGGCTCTACTCGATTCGAGACGTAGCGGTGTTGTGACTTACTATGGGGGAATATACTAATTAAATAGTTAATGTTCATCTATTTATCACTTATTGATTTTAATTTAATTAGGATATGACAACCAAATAGTTAAAGAACTCTGTACTTAAGCGTGGATGGCTAATATCCATCAATTTATGTGTTATTATATGACTGAAAACTAAAATGATGTCTTACAATTAAGAATGCGCATTTGAAAGGATGGCGAAGTGTGTTTAGAGTGATATGTCTGCTCTAATTATAGTTTTAATTTTCCCCCATCTAGCAAAATAGTGTTGGAGCAATCCAATGCCCTACCGAAGTTTTGGGGTCTAATGAGAGCTATTTCAACTTCATTCGTTACTATTCAAACCACTCTAATTTTTTTTTACCATTCTCCAAACAATAGTTTAAAATGAATATAGAATAAGAAATTTCTATAGTGTCAATTGATTGAAGTAGTGGACCCTTAAAGAAAAAAGGCTTAATGAATTTCAAACGGCTACGCTAGCTAGGTCGCTAGCTATACCTCATTAAGATCATATTGACATACGGGAAAAAATGAGAGCAGATCCCATTGAAAACAAGAGTGAGGTACAATAAGGCTATGCCATTTACGTTTTTTGCACTTCTCATGGAGCCATACGTGAAGATTACCGTTCATATAAGCAAGTATCATCAACACGGAATAACTCCAGTATAATTGGTTTGACAATCAAATTTTCTTGTAAAAAGTAACATGATATCACGGGACTATCTAATTCACGTTAGGAAATGATCAAAGAAGTTTCCCAAGGGATCGGATATGATATCAATTCCAAGCAAAGGGAATGAAAGGCTCTTGTGTTGGAAGGATGTTTCCTAGGCACTTGAACATCACTTGTCTTTTCCTCAATCTCTTCATAATTTCTTAATGCCTAGGGCTAGGAGAAGGCCATCCCCAACATTTGAGGTCCATCATAGAAAAAGAACAACATTATACGGCTTTAATTATACTTTGTCCTTAAGTTTGGTCATCCACTTTCCTGCCATATACCAATAATCTCTCTATTTTTCTATTAGTGCAGCAGTAGATTGTGGAGATGCCTATGAGATCAAGTGGGGTGTGGGGTACTCCAAATTATGACATTTGTTGAGTGCTCTCATTGCATGCCTCCAAAAAAAAAAAAAAAAAAAAAAAAAAAAAAAAAAAACTCTAATTTTAGAGCTACAAGCAAAAACCCCCTTTTTTTTCCCCACTTCTTGTATTGTTGTATCACAATCTTGCCATAGACAAAATCAATGCTTCAATTATGATATATACAATTCACATGCATCAAACTTTTTAAAAAAATGGGAATCAAAACTATTTTTGATGTTATAGGAAAGACAATGGGTTAGGTAATATCGAGGACTTGACCTTCCTTTTATTCGGGTGGACAAAATAATTTATGTCACTAATTTGGATAGTAATGATGGGAAGTCTAATAGCTGATATATATAGTTTAAACTTTAAAGTATATTAAGCAAGTTTAGGGTATCTTGCGGTGATATCAAACTGGCTTGGAACATGTCTGAGTAATATTTATTTAGGTTGGGTAATTCTAAATGAATTTGAATTTGGATTCAAGAATGGCTAAACGAGTGTAACCTTATCCATTGTCATCCCTATATATGAGGGTTCATTGTGCAATTCGCTAACAAATTATACCTCTTTATCGGTTGTAGACTTAGATTCGAATCTTATCACTCTCATTCTCAAACATATATATTGAAGAAAAAAAACAATTAAATAACAATAATAATGAATTTTAAATAGGATAGCCCCACATGTATCAATTGTGTATAAACTATGATTTACATTGATATCATTATATATTATTCCTTTGAAATAACAATAGTTGAATGTTGGTGGAATTCTCTTCATCAAAACTCTGCATGCCTATTTTGATGACCCCACAAACCTCATAATTGATTTTATTCCAATCCACCCAAAGTTTAATCTTCTCTTGATTATATTGGCTATAATATGAAATACTTACTTTTTTGTTGATTGGTACGTGGAGAATAACAAATCTTCTATTGTCAATAGTCAATACTTGAACTCTTGCCTGCAAAACTTAAGGCAAAATTCATGACCACACGCGTTAAAAACTTATTAATGGTAAAAAATTATGATGGTGTAAAAGAATGGGATGTGTTTAAAAAAAAAAAAAAACATAGAAAATTGTATTACGCCCACCTAAGAATACTTACAAGATATTTTTTTTTTATCACTTTTTTTACATTTACTCCCCTTTTTACCCCAACTTTCCAAAAACTAAGAGCAAGATTATTGGTTTGAGATTTTTGTCCAAATATGATAGAAGAGAGAAAAATAATAATTAAAAAAAAAATAAGCAAAAAAACAGGCGTTTGCCGTGCACGCACCCGCTGGATAGCGTTGATGCCCGTAACACACAACAAAACCATTATTTTTTTTTTTAAGTTTCCCAAAAAATCCCAATAAAAAACTCAATTAGCAATAAAATTCCCATCTCTCCTCTCCTTTGCCTTAGACCTAAGAAAAAACCCAACAAAAGTTAAACCAATGGTGATGCTCTATGGGCAAATGACAGTTAGTTGAATTGGCTTTAAGAATACATATATACACCACAACCCCATTTAATTAGTTTCCTCTTTTTATATATATACTGTAATATTTTCAGCTTTATCTACCCAACAACTTGTATTATTCAATTCATGGATGTTTACTATATATATATTATAATGTATTGATAGGTGCCACACAAACACTTGATCACACACACTCTGAATTTATGATAAGAGCTATATAGATGTGCTCCAGAGTCCAGGCCACCATTTCTCTGTGCTGCATCATAAATAATCTGTCTGGGCAATATAATGTACTATACACAACTTAGTTGAGAAGTAGGTGAAGCACATTAAATGGCCTGGATAATGGTGTAGTGTATGTGTAATTGTTGAGAGATAGATTTTGGTAGTAAGAAGCTAGTAAATGGTTCAAATGTGGCAAAAAGTGGAATTATACAGTGAATTATTGAAGCCATTATTTCTTCCATGATCTAATTTTGTATGGGAACCCCCACCATGCATGTTGCTATCCATAAGATTATTAAAGATCAAAAAACTAACTTAAAAAGTAAAAATATATGGTTTGACTGATGGTTGGGTTGAAGAAGAGATGGGTGCAGAGGTAGGGGCTCACTTTTGGTGAAACAAGCCATGTCTAGCTTGAAGGCTTAAATTAGTCCACCTACTTTTATTTACTAGTTAAAGCTCAAACTTCATGAATATAATGGCTTTTGAGGTGGGGTGGCCAGGTATGTAGAAATTGGACATAATATAAATTTTTCATCAATAGGAGGGTAGAAATTAAATTCAACAAAACGCGTCTCTTCTCATCATAGAAACCTTAGAAATTAATGACATCCACTAAAATATTCAAAGTTCACTTAGCAATGAATCAACACACATTCAGCCCTAGCTTGGTCATGATCAAATGAGATATGATATTAGCAAGATAATTTCCTTCCTAACTCAATAGTTCCTTGCATGCATCTGAGAGATTTCACAATGACTCCTCTAGGAGGCATGGGATAAATTTTAAGTAATGCTGATGGGATATATTGGAAATGGATTCAGAGCAAACCGACCAGGTGAAGCAGAGCAAGATGGGTCCGTTTGGACCCGAGGCCTCGGGGTGGAGTCTCACGTTTATTTGACCCTAGGCTGCCTAGGCAGAGTCCGTGCTCGACCCAGAAGGCCTCTGCCGTTGGTTCCAGATGGGGGCCTGGCCACGAGGTTGTGCGTGGTCCAAGTAGTTGCAACCAATCCCTCCTTTATAGGGGAGCGGTTAGGAGGCTCGGTAGTATAAATATCCATGTAGTTGTCTTGTTAAGACATCATCATCATTATCATCTAATCCCTTTTCTCTGATCTTGTAATAGCATTACAAAAACACTAATACAACATTTGTCTATGTGACATACATTTCTTGTCTTTATCACTTGCCATTTACCGTATTATCCTTGTTCTTTAATTAATTGGGTTATTTGGTACTGGCCACCCGAATCAATATAATCCATCAAATGCAACTTACATTAAAAAAAAAAAAAAATTATACAATTTGTTGCTATCCATTTCATATATTTGACGAGTAGAAAATGAATATATATTAGTCATACCACACATATCATAAGTCAGACAAAAATTTGGTAACAACACATTGTTCACCTGATTAATAGAAATAGTATATGCCTTCAAAGCACAACTCAATTGACAACCAATCCAAAGTAAAGAGGTTAATAGTCTTCTTTAATTTCTTGAGTGTCAGTTGCAATATACGAGTTTGAATTTTACCAATAAAGTGATATGAATTTGTCATGTTACACACTTGTATACAATTGCTTTGGAGAACCTTAGGCCATAAATATATAATGTTGCAAACCTTTTAATTGAAGTTAGCGGAGAGATTATGGCCAAAATCTCTGGGGACAAAAAGCAGAAAGTAGGATAGTTGCTTCACTAAAGTCGTGGCATAGAGTTCTACTACATAGACTCCCAAAATTCCACTCCTTCATTTATATTCTCTGAGGTGGCAAATCATGATTGGTTATTTTCATCATGTGGGCCCACAGAAAAGTGTCAACATCAAGAGCATGTGAGAGGGAGTACAATTTGGGAGTTTAAAATGGAAGTACACCAAGTATTTTCCGGGTAGCATATGTATGCATTTGTCAACCATAGTGCCATGTCTGTTTGACTAGTCAAAACTTTACAAACTTCTCCCAAAAGGTTGAATACTTCCAACTCGACAGAGCATTTGAGAGAATGTAAATCACGGTGACTCAAATGCTGATGCGCACAAGAGATTTGTCCGCTTTGGGCATAATCCCCACATTGCCAAGGTTCGAACTTTGGTCACTTCTTCCAAATATTGTCTACTGAACCAGTGAGTTAAGCCCGTGTGGACAAAAAAAAATTAATAATAATTGTCACTAGGGTGCGTTTGCTTAAAGATTTCGTGGTAAAAATTAAATTCATGACTTTTATATACAAGAGTTCTCCAACTATTCACTGGGAATATATTTTGTGGCTCAAATAATTTGTTCTAAATTTGTCAATTTATCTAGTATTTTATTTTTGGATAGATTAGACATATGATCGGATTAACTAATCACCAAATCACACTTGATTTCGGTCATTTTGTTGGGAGAATTGTCCCTTAATGGGGACACGGGGTCCGACCAGGGCTAAATTGGACGTATTGTCCCTTGATGATGTATAATCAATACTTAACTCGATGTTTTGCTCCTTGATAGAGTCCAATTGAGACTTGATTGAACACTTGAATTAGTCTCATCATCTTGCACTCAACCAAGACTTGAATGACCATCTAGATTAATTTCACCTAGAGGTGTAAACGAGCCGAGCTTAGTTCAAGCTCGGGTTGGCTCGAACTCAAGCTCGATAAATAATAGGTAGGTTCGAACTCAAAAAAATTAAAGCTAGAGTTCGACTCGCTTATGAAACGAGCCGGCTCGAGCTCAAAATTGACTAAACCTGAGTTGAGCTTTGACCTACAAGCCGCTCGGCTATAATTGTGTGTGTGTGTGTGTGTATATATATATATATATATATATATATATATCTTGCGAGCGGCTCGACGAACCATGAGTCTATAACATTTGAACTCGAACTCGGCTCAATTACAAAACGAGTCGATTCGAACTCGATCCGAGTTTTGACCGAGCGACTCGCAAGCCGCTCAACTCATTTACATCTCTAGTTTCACCTCACATCCAACTAAAACTCAATTGAATGTCTTAATTAGTCTCATCTTGCACCACACCCTCAAAAAAAAACCTTAATTGACCGCTTGAATTAATCTCCCCTTGCAAATATATACTAAACAAAACTATTCCAAATGAGATGAATAAGTATCACAAACCACCCTTCACATTCATTGACTACTCATACTCATAATTAATCAACTAATTATGAATTAATTATTTTTTATTTTTTGAATATTACTGGTTCTATTACAATGCAGTATCTAGCCAATATCGCTTCCACTGAATCTCAATCTCACAACCTCCCATTTAAGAGAGTTAACTTGGTGCTATTGGACTACGGGTTTATAAAACCTAGTTAATCAACTAAATAAATTATAAAAAGGCAAACAATAACAAAAGATAAAGGAATATAGGTAGGGTTGGGACATTGGATGAAGTTAAACAAAAGCAAAAAGACAATTAAAGGTTTCCAAACTCACATATGTATAGAAAATGTATAATTAACTTGATTTTAATCACATTATTAAAAGTATGAAATTCTCACAATTCCAGTTATGAACAGAGTGAAATCAAATTAGTTCAAGGGTCATCTGGATAAGGATTCCACAAGAAAACCGACAAAAGCAGAAGATTAGGAACGAGGATTGGGATGAGAGGATGAACGTTACTCACAAGCGGTTTTCTCCGCAGGCGTCGCCGCACGTAGAGTCTCTTCTCTTCGTCGCCCCACTCGGCTTCCGGCACGCCCTTGGCGAGGACCACCGCCGGCGGCTGATGGTACGGGCATTTGGACCTCCAGGAAGTCTCCGGCAGGCCGAATCTGGACAGGCGTTTCAGGAAGAGAGAGATCGCCCATTTGTGGAGGAGGGGTTTGGGGCAGAGGAGCGGTGGATAGTGCCAGTTGAGGTAGCAGGGGATTTGGGTGGAGATTAAGAACTGTGAGTGGAGTGGGGGTGTGGGTTCAGGGTTTGTTAGGATGTGGGTTAGGGCATGGAGTCTTTGCTGCCATGTTGCCTCTTCCATGTTTGTTGTTTTGTCGCTGAGAGAACAGAAAGAGAGTGGTAAACAAAGCTCCTCAAAGTTATTTGAGAAACTAAATCTAATCGAGACTCAGTTAAATTAGTCTTATCTGGCAATAAACTTGGACTATGTATGAAATTAGGTTCAAATTCATGTATATAACATTCTTGATAGAGTTGTTTCGAAGAGAATCTTGATCTGAGACTCGATTGAATTAGTCTTATCTTGACACTCGATCTACCTAGATTAAGAACAAGGTTGGGTTCGAATTCATGTATAGATAATAGTAACACTCTTAAGAGAGCTACTTCGAACAAAATATTGATCGAGACTTAATTTGATTAATCGTATCTGACACTCTACTAGGATTAAGAACAAAGTTGGGTTCAAATTCATGTATACGTAATAATAACATTATTGAGAGTGTTGTTTCAAACAGAATTTTGATCGAGACTCAATTGAATTAGTCTTATCTAACACTCAATCTATCTAGATTAAGAACAAAGTTGACTTCAAATTCATCTAACACTCTTGAGAGAGCTATCTCGAACAAAATATTGATCGAAACTCAATTTGATTAGTCTTATCTAACACTCTACCTGGATTAAGAACAAAATTGGGTTCGAATTCATGCATACATAGTAACATTATGGGTTCAAAGAAAAAGCCCCCAAATCCTTGAAAGAACCATTTAAGAAAAGATCAAACCCTTTGCAACAATATGTGAAGTTGAGGTTGCAGAACATGTGCATATCCAACTAACTACATATACACCTAAACCTATGAACTAAAATGCTAATCATTCTTCTATGAAACAGATTTGATGAAGTACTGCCACATATAACTACTCTATAGATCCAACAATAGTGCCATTTTGCAGCTTACTAACTTCCCTTATTCTACTGGCTCAGCTTCTTCAAGACTCAACAATGGGGGAATCCCATGAAAAATTCTTCTACTAGCTCAGCACAACTTCTTCAACACTGAACCCGGTAGCATCCCATAAAGGGTAACCCACCTGCTTCCCCGATGAAACGATATGCTGAGGGGTCTGGTGTGCAGCTGAATTGGGGCAAACGAATCCACCCAATCCATGCCAAGAACCAAATCGCACATACACCCGTTCAACTCCAATAGCATCACGTCTTTCTCGAACGTTTCTTCTTGGACAGTCCATTTGAAGTTAGGGCAGATTTGACGACATTTCAACTCAGCTCCACTAGCCACTGCCACTTGAAATGGGGAAGTCGGGGCGCATTGGAGTCCCATATCCAGCGCGAATTTAGGCCTCAGAAAGCTGTGTGTGCTCCCGGTGTCTATTAGAATAAGTAAGGGTTTGTGGTTTACCTTTCCCAGCAATTTCAGGGTATTAATGCCTATACCCTCAAGCTTTTCATCCAAAGATGATTCTTCCCTGGTTTCAGAGTATTTGTCGCCCTCTTCTCCTTCGATTTCAGAGTGTTTGTCGCTCTCTTCTTCCACAGATGTTCTTGGCAGGCTAAATATTCTGCAGATATCATCAGAGAATTCATCCCAAGAAACCCAGTCATCATGATCACACATATACCCTATAAACCAATCTAAAATCTTGTCATCCATATTTAATGTCACGTAATCCATCTTTAAATTTTCCGGGATCTTGTGCATCTGGAAGTACTCGTTGCAGCTCCTAACCCAGTCACTTGGGTTACCTTCATCAAAATCAGGAAATTCCTCTTCAGAATTGCAGATTATAGGATCATTCACAGCAGGAATTACCTCATTTCTTCGGGCGATGGAACTCTGATTATCTTGCTCCAACTCAATTGCAGAACTCTGATTATCTTGTATCAACTGAATTGCAGAATGTTGAGAATTCTGATTATCTTGTTCCAACTGAATTGCAGATTGTTGAGAATTCTGATTATCTTGTTCCAACTGAATTGCAGAATGTTGAGAACTCTGATTATCTTGTTCCAATTCAATTGCAGATTGTTGCTGATTTTCCATGTGGGATCTGGGTGAAGCAGTCATCTCCTCCTTCTTTTTCTTGAGCAGAGAGCCCATCTTGCAGCCCATTGAATGAAGGAGGAAGACCCAGAAGGACTGCAGAGATCAGAGGAGAGAGTTGAATTGGGCGGGAAGATCAGAGAATATTTAATTATTTCTTTATGTCTCTAAACTGCCCAACCGACTTGGGGGCATTCTTGTAATTAGATGGAAATTGTTCCAACTGCCATAACTGCTCTTCAGATTCAACGCCGCGCTTTCGCCGCGTACCGATTGACTTCCTTACGTTATGCTAAATGCAACGTACAAACCCACTCCAGCATATGCTTCTTGCTTGAGTACAACCTTTAGAGCTTGTGGATGTAACAAATACCCAAATACAATCAATTTTTTTAAAAAAAATTTGCATTAAAAATGTTTTAGTGTCACAATTCTTTGACATCCAAGAGCATTGATTAACAGATAACTTTAAGACTGTATTTAAAAATTCGAAAAATAATTTTTGGGGTTTCTAGTGTTTGGCAGAAGTGGGAATGATGATTAACCATTGCTCTTTTTAAATTTTTTTTTTTTATAAATAATATTAATTGTTTTAATATAATTCTGCCCATTTTTTGAAAAATGATCTAAACACACTAAGACAGTTTTTTGAAATGCAACTAAACACCGAAAATAAAAATATTTTATGTAAAGTTACTCATTTTCCGAAAAACATTTTCCATAAGTTATTTTTCAGATTTTCAAACACACCCTAAGAGTGCTTATTAAGATCATAAAACAAGTTTCACTCAAAACGTACCTTCAATGTGAGCTTTCCCATAACTCAAAGATGACTTTATGAGCTATTGAGCGTTGATTGAATTAGCTATTACCCTACTCCTAAGAGGAAGTTTTAGGGTTTGTTGAGCAAAGCAAAGCATTTGGCCACCATGGAAGATGGTGGAAGAGCTCAAGAGCATAGCTCACCACTTTGCGGAGGCCATCTTTTAGAACTCTGCGAGCAATCATCATTTAATTTGTAATTCTAAACAATTAAAGTCTTTCTTTACAAGGTCAATGATCCAAAATCATCAAAATTGTTACATTGTGAGAAGAGAGACCAAACTGCCACCTTATGACAAATAAGAGGGTCAATAATATGTCAACAATGGAAGGACTGAAAGCACAATTTTATATAAATACACAAATGAAAAATGCTATTATCCCTTCTAGTTATTATAGGAATACAGGGATTTAGTACTTGTCATTGGGTCGGGTTCGGTTAACGAGACTTGACTGGGGTTATTTATAATTTAATATTTCATAATATTAAGTTTAGAATTAGTATGTAAACTTTATATATTTAGAAACTACATTAAAAGTACTATTAAACACAAAAAATTATAAGTAAATGCTAATAGAAACAAGCAAAGAAGAAAAAGTTGGTTTGATCAATGAATAGTAAGTAGGACATATAAAATGAGACAGATGGAGTATATTGTAATGATTCCTAGTCGAACAAAATACTATACTGTAACATCATAGTGAGAAGAAAAAGAATATAAGCAATAGGCAAGAAGCTAGAAGAGTTGGGCATTGTTTAATCGAACCAAACCTTTATGTTCAACTTCAGCTTTGCAGGGATCATATAACCAGTGGCACCATCTGCTGATTCAATCCACAATGCACTTGTCTTCAAATGCTTTGCAGTTTGGTATACCCTCGACGACCATCAAAGCTTCGTTCGTTAAGCATTCAAATGGGAATACCAGTACACTGCATCTTCGCCTCGGGAAAATTTGCCAATGTGCAGCTAGTTCAAGTGTGATATGAGAAAGGTCAAAGCGCCTAATACTGGAAACACTACTAGAGCTGAAGCCTGCAGATTGCAGATGAATTGGGTAAGAGGACACTAGTACATCAAAGATCTGAAATGAGTTCATTTCACTTTGTCCCGTGAAGTGACAATATCTATTTCAGTTCTAACTTTAGTTTTTATATGCCGGGAGCAAAATAAATAACTAGTTAGATTATGGCTATTTGTGGATTTTATTTATTTATTTGAAGGCACACTGGGGCAAGGTGAAACTAACCAGCCTGAAATTGATCAAATAACTTACCACCAAGAATACTAATTCATCATTAGCAAGCACTGTCGGGAAATCATACTGTTCCACAGCCTGCTTCAGAAAGCCTTGCAACTGCAATAGAAAATGACGAAACATTAAATGCATCCCTGGGCTGACTTTGCCTCTAAGTTCTAAATGTTCAAATTGGAAACCTCTTCCCAAAAGGTTCAATTGAAAATCTAAAATAAAATTTAAGCTCATAAAAAAGTAAGCCTAATTTCTTGACATAGAGATGAATAGATGATATATTAGTCCAGGATTTTGTCAATTAATATGCTTTGAAGGGACAATTGGTTACCTGATGATGATGAAGTTTTATGGCTGCAAAGGTTTTTTCGAACTGATGCAAAGCTTTTGACATGTAGGAATTCTGGTCAGACGTACTGTTGGACCTCAGAAGACCCTTCAACATCTCAATATGGTGGCTGGAAAGATTTTTGATAGACTATAAAGCATACAAAGTGTTACTACTGCTATGGTTGAAGAACAATGTTTAAGAAATATATGCAGTAACCTTAGGAATTTCTACTCAATCATTCAAAATGGTTTGTACAAGCAATGTCAGAGAGCAGTTGCACAGGCATATTTGGACTACCTTCACAAATGGACATCTGCCATATCTTAGTTGTGATTTCACCTTCAATACTCTAATCTGAAATGCAAAATTCATTCGGGACCTTCTGCAATGTTAGTTTAGTTTCTAATTGGTAAATATGAAGCAAAAGTACTACACAAGAACATACCTCTGCCAATTGAGCAGCCTGCTCAAGTTGCTGTACTTGAATCCACTGTTCATTTACAATTGCAGCTGCCTGTAAACACGAGTGAGTAGTGTCAGAATATTGAAGATGTTATATGCTGATAAGATGAACCAATATTCCATTCCTTCAAATCCATTACTGGCAATGGCACAATTAACATAACAGGGAAAAAAAAAAACACCTTCCACCCAAATCTCAGTACTTTTATTTTTTTTCATGGGCAGATCCAGCCTTCATAACACAAAATTTTTTATATATAATGAAGAGATGAATTCCTTTCTTTGCAGATGAAATTGTCCCTTCACCATGAATGCTTCATCACCCCCTATGTCCAATCTATTACTACGTACTTGTGTCAAGTAGAAGATCTACTATTCAAATTGAAAATCAAACTGACACTAGTTTACATGCAAATTTATAAATATATTAATTTGTGGGACCTATTTTAGTGACAATAAAAAACATAAATTTACAATTGTAACAGTAGATACTCCATTTTTCTAATGAATCCAAGCAAAATTATAATAATTTCCTTAAAAGATGTTTGTTTACTCATGATAGCACAAAATCAACCTTCTCAACTTTGGAAGCAACATCTTTTAACCTTTCCTCAGATTCTTGTGCATCGAGTGTTAGTTTATGAATTTCAAAGTTGTTCTCTCTTGATGTAGCCCAGAGCAATTGAACCTACACAATCCCAAAACTCCCTGAGCAAAAATTGGAATTTTTACTTTTTGAAAAAAGCAAGCACAGTTAAAGCAACCACACCTCCTCTTCTAGAAGAGTAAGCCTTTGATTCTCATTTGATTCTTGGTCCTGTCAAGTCAGAATGGATTTTGCATAATCTAACTTCTAGCATGTTACATTGATATGAAAGACAAATGAAATAAATGAATTAAACACATGATTTCTATGTCAAATCACGGCTATCTACATTCAGTATTGTAAAAGAAATATAATGATAACAAGATCATGACATGGAAACATGAATGTATATTACAGATTGAAAAAATCCAGCTTCTACACAAATGAAGCTCAAAAGTATATACCTCCCAGAAAAATGTGCATCCAAGCCTCAAAGATAGAACACTACCTTAAAGCTTGACAAAGCAGTTTTTAGGCGGTCGATGTCAAAGCTAATTTCTTCAAGTTTCTTCTCGATTCCCTCTATGTATTGGCATTTAGCATTTAAACTGTCGTCGTATTCCTCCAATGTGGATTCTAAATTCACAATGGCACAAAACAATTATCAAACAAAGCAGAAATACAAATTATTCTTTCTCCATAAACACACAACACATCTAATCTATTTCACACATTTTTCCTAAAAATAACAGCTCTTTTTTTTATTTTTTGGTATAGCCCATGTTTCCACTGTCCGACACAGACTAATCCCCTCGCTGAATTGTAGGCACCTCTATTGGGTGGGACAGGTGACATGGACCTGGAGATTTAAGGCTTCTCTATACCCAAAGCCAATGATCGAACCACTGACCTTTGGTTAAGAATGGATGAGTCAGTTCCACTCAATCACAAACTAGGTTTAAAAATAACAGCTCTAGATTGCATTTAAATTATTAAATCCAAGCATAAAATGCGATCTTCTCATTTTTACCAGCTATAGTATAATTAAACTACACCTAATAATAATAATAATTCAGCAGATAGTACTACAAGCAAAAGTTTCCAGTTTAACGAGATAGAAAAAATTATAATTTCATTACGGATTAGCATTTAGAGTTAGATTTTAAAATGATGATTTGGTGAGTGCGAATGGAGGAAGTAAGAAAAATGACCTAAACGGGAGAGTTTGAGCTTGGCATCTTGCAGTTGGGTACGGAGAGAGATGTGGATCGGCGTCTGAGAGTCTCCGAGGACAGCGTTGGAGTGGAGGGCGCAGAAGAGAGCTGTAAAAATGGTGGGAACCAAAATTAACGAGATTGCCATTTCCAAGCCTTTCTTCTCTCAACCCTTCAGCACTGGACTTCCATTTTCACTTTTCAGCTGCCCTTCCACTTTCAAATTGCATTTGCATTTATTTGTTAGATTTGGTCTAAATTTTTGCAATTTTTCTAGTTTGTTAAAACTTAAACCGGACAATTTGGAGAGTTAGGGTGTATTTAGGAAAATGAAATTATTTTTTAGGTTTTTAATGTTTGAATGTATTTAAAAATTCAGTCAACGGAAAACATTCGGAACATTTATAAATTTGGTTTCTGGCGGAAACTGAGTAGAGCACTGCTTTGTTCTGGTTTTCGCCGAAAATCAGGGGGTGAGTTTCTTTTAAAAAAATTAACAAATAATATTATTTTTAATTTTTAATATTATTATAAATATTTTTATATTTTAAATAAAATACTTAAAATGTTTAATTATACAATTTTACTTATTTTTCAAAAAAAAAAAAAAAAAAAAAAAAAAAAAAAAAAAAAAAAAACCAAACATATCAAGACAATTTTTCATAATGCAAACATACACTATAAAGGAAAATGTTTTCTGGAAAATGACTCGAAAACATTTTTTCGAATTCATTTTCATGCTTTCTAAATGGACCCCTTATTAGTAAATTTATGTGTTTTTTTAATAAGGTATTCGATATTTTTAATACTATAAATTTTAATTAGAGTGTGTTTAGTTCGCACAAGGGAAATAGGGAACCATAAATCAAAATGAGAATCAAATACTACCTTTCAAAATTCCCTAAATTCATTAAATCAAGCGCAAGATGTTATAGATTTCATTTGATTCTCTTCGGTAACACTTGGCTATTTTTCATTGTTGTTTGGTTAGATGGAAAAAGCAATTTTTTAAAGTAGAGTAAAACAAATTCTTAACAAGAGGATGATATTTGTTTTTCATATGACATAGAAAATAAAAATAACATGATCGAACAATTATACCCTCATACAAGTTTCTTAAGTACAAGTATTTATGCTTAATTTATTATCATCATTATTATTATTAGGAGCATATTGGTCATTATTATTTAGTATTTCACATTCGCTCCATATGAACAAAAGAGTTTTTGCTACCACTTCTAAGTCTGAGTCTAATTCCATAATGTCGAACTTAGTCGTATCCTATTGTTGCCAAATTAAACAGCACAGAAGGATTTCCTATGAATTAATTAACTTTGCATTTCACAATAATTGTATTCCTGCAATAAAATTATTAAAGAAAATATATTGTATCTAATAATTTTATTACATCAGGAAAGTAGGTGCAACAGGATGATTTACTTATTTACTCAATAAAGTGGCATTCTCTGTACTGTTTTCTCATCTCTCCATAGATGAGAAGACTTTATTGTTGTTGCAGTCTCTACTCTGGTTGTTCCATCTCTCTCCCTGTGCCCTGTTATGTACAGCACTTGAGAGAAGTTTATTCCTTGTTTTCTGCAAAAAAATAAATCATTAAAATGGGCATTTGCAAGGTTTGATTCCCCATGTCTGCTCTGCATATTCTCTTATGTTTATATCACTGCTGAATTTGCCAGATCCAGCAGTGCTCAGAATGCTCATTCTTGTCCACCTCTCCTCGTCGACAAACGCGCTGTCAGCTGCAGCCTGATAGCCATACACTCTGGTTAGTTTACAGCTCCTTTGACTTTTGTGGCATTTCCATAGTCCTCAACTATCATCATATTTTTCACTATTAATCCCTTTATACTTTGAATTTCATAGCACTTTTAATCGTTTCACGAGTTTTCCGGCCAAAGAATTAACTGTTTTCTGGTTAATTTTCAAATGATGTTTGGCTGGAAAACTTGCCAGAAGAACTAAAAGTGGTAAGAAATTCAAAGTCGAATGGCTAATAGTAGAGAACTTATGAAAATGTCACAAAAGTTGAGTGATCAAAAGTGAAAAAAAAAAAAAAAAACTCCTTTACAGCTTCAACTATTTCATCACTGTAGTTGTGCACATAGTTAGCCATATAGGATGTTACCTGTGCTTCTAAATAGCTGGAGAAATCATAACCATGAAGATAATGATCTCTCTCCAATGTGTCACATAATGACTTCAAGTAGTCCTTATAGCCAAAATAACCATCTCGAACCATCCTACACATATTGGAATGAATTTATGAACAGATTGCAGTTGTTACTCGGAGGTTAGAGTGCCAATATAGCAGAATGTATTGACAGGAAGTTAGCATGGGGCAGGTCGTTAACAGACTAGAAGGTGCATTTGGGTTATGCATACCTTACAACCCGTGCAAATTGAAGTGGTGCTTTGAGGGTAGCTCCTTTTTCTCGCAATGCTGCGACCTCGTCTGCTTTTGCACCAAATAGAAACTGACCACCGACAAAGAAGAAAGATAAGTGTGTACTTTATTTCTAGTAAATGGCATGGAGATGAAGGAAGAATTCCACACAGAAACTTTTTTTTGAGTACTACTGACTCTGTTACACTGTAGTAAATGTTCATAACTACTTTCTCAACCTACTGAAGCACATAGAGTCAATACCGCCCCCAGTGGGGATCGAACCCATGACCTCCCATTTGGGAGAGCTACTTCGTGCCACACAGAAAATATAAACATGGAACAAACCTAAAAATTTGTGTTTTGGCACTGCTATGGCAAATGTAAGAATATTGATTTAATAGTGTATATTGTTCTTCCTACACATAAATGGATGCATTCTATGCCACATTTTAGAAGATTTACAAGAATGTGCATTAGTGCCATACTAACCATGCTATTAACGGAAATTGGAGGCATGCATACATCATTAGACTCGAGAAAAACAGATGAAAAATGGTATTTCTATAATAGTTACCATGTTATCTGCTCCTATTTCTTGGGCAATTTCGATTGTTGAGCCATCTGCAGTAGCTAACAATAAACATCCGTTCATTAAAAATTTCATACTGCCAGTTCCAGATGCCTCATGTCCAGCAGTGCTGCACAAGATTCATGTTTTTAGACATGAGCAATTACCAGTGGAAGAAAGAAACTTGTATGGTATAATGAATGTAAGAGTCCATGTAAATTCCAAACATCTAGGTAGCCATTTATATCAATTGCAACTTGCAGTAGTGGAAAAAAGAAATAAAACAAGAAGATAAAAAGCCACTTAGATATTTGACAATTGAACAATAAAAATATACAAAATCTAACTTATTTCTCAGAAGGTCTGAGGCCTTATGGGCTGAAAAATGAAATAAATGAGAAGAAATAGATCCCAGGCTGGTTTTCAACTTGTGTACATGAAACACCAACCTTATGTGCTGTGAAAGGTCACTGCCAGGAATTATCAACTCAGCAACACTAACATTGTAATCAGGGATAAAAACCTATAACAATAGAATATATGTCAAACAACATCTAGGCATAGAGAGATGTTTAGAACACCAAAACAATCCTTACCAGTTTCAGGAGGTCTCCAACATCATAGTCATTGTTAATTATATCTGCCACTGCATGACAAAGTTTGATAATCTTCTTAGCAATTTCATAACCAGGGGCAGCTTTCCCTCCAATTATGCATACACGAGGTACAACTCTTCGTCTCTCACTCTTATCCATATTCTTCAAATAGTAAAGTCAGAAAGAAATAAATCAAGAACCAACCATGAAATGTAATTGAAAGTATACTTATACTTATTTGGGGGATGGAATTAGGATGCCTAGGGAGGAGGGTAAACTAAAATAAGGGTTCACTTTGATAAAATGTGACAAAAAGGGATTTGATACCTTAATACAGTCATATCTGTGTATGATGCCTAGTATATTCATCAGTTGTCTCTTGTATTCATGTATTCGTTTTATCTGAACGTCAAACATTGCCTCTAAACTGACCTGCAACACGTAAACAGATTGAAGAGTTAAAAGGAAGATACCACAAGACTGACGCACAAAATTCATGAGTATTTACAGAGTAAAAGTTAAGAGATAGAGTAAGTTTCCAGACCTTCACTCCACTAATTGTTTCAATGTATTCAGCAAGCCTCATCTTGTTAACCTTCTTCATCTACAAATCAACGACAAGTACTTAACCTAGATTATAAGGATAGCAATAAGTAATAACTGCTCTGGAGACACAAACATAAAGCAGCATTTTCTTGTACCATCTTCCATTCTTTATGCAGAGCAGGATCTGAAACATAATCTCGTAAGCCTGAGATGAGGTCAATATTACGGATCCAAGCTTCTGTTCCAAGCCATTTTGAAATAATTGAAGACAAACTTGGATTGCTCACTACAATCCAGCGGCGCTGACAAATAACAACTTACAAGTGTGATTTTTTTATTTTGGTTTAAATAAGTGTAATAAGATTCCAAACATATTAATTAAATCTTTGACTACATCCAACAAACTTCAAGGAATCAAAGAAACAATTTATGTTAAATAGAGTAAACAAAAGAACTTAGAAACCAGAAAATTGAAATATAAGCAAACATGTGCATTCTACAGCACAACATTAATCAAGATATTGTAAACAGTAAATACTAGCTTGAAAAATACTAAAAGAACTGCCAACTCCAAAACCAGGGACAGCAGAAACTTTATATGTTTTTTGTTTTTTTTTAAATTCACAGCGTAGAAACTGAAATTTTGAAAAGAACATGAGTATTCTACTATTCTCAAAAACTCCTAAGAAAGGTTTGTTTGCTTTCAAAAATCCAATCTCTTAAATATTACTTCAGTAAGCACTCTTGTTCTTAGGTATGTAAATTTTGAAGTCAATAAACTCAGCAATCAAATAACATGAACATTCACCTGAGTAACTCCATTTGTCTTGTATTGAAATTTTTTAGGCCACAACTCATAGAAGTCCTGTTGGAGAAACCATATATTAATAAAAGGTGCCTTGATTAGGATTTAGGAAAATTCACTTTCTAAGCAAACAAAGTGTTATACTCACTATATATATATATATATATATATATATATATATATATATATATATATATATATATAAGAACAGACAAACAGTAAACAGAACACAGAATAATAAATAAATAAATAAATAAATACATAATACCAAGAAGATGGAAATGAAACATCATTAGTGTAGGCTGATGCACACTTTGATGCCTTACTGGGTTTACTGTTAGTATTTCACAAAGCTAGTTGAGGGGAGCTAATATTTAAAAACTTTTAAATTCAATTCTAATTTTAAATAAAATGTTCATATAAATTTATGCTTCTTACTTTGGAGCCTGGTTTAAAATGGCGTGTCTGAGGCTCGCCTCAGAGTGAGGCGCTGCTGTTGGGTTCTGAGGCTTACGCCTCATAGGCTGAATTAGAGGTGTACACCTCATATGCGCCTCAATACGTTTCTGAGGCGTATCAAGCTTAGCCCAAGTTTTTTTAGATAATTTAGGCCCAAATTATATTTCTATAGCCCAATAGGAGATGACCCAACCCTAATTAGACTAGAATTAGGAGAAAATATTTGACTTGAGACTTTGTGGTGTGTTTGCTTGAGACTTTTAGCTTATGAAACTTTTATCTTGGATTGTGGTGTATTTTATGAATAATGTTTATAGTTTATTAATATTTTGTATAAAAATTGAGGCTTACGCCTCCGCCTTTTTAAACTTTGCTTTGGAGCACCACTCTTCCTGGTATCTGAATTCTGGAATCATCATTTTCCATATGCCCAGGAAAAAGCAGGGAAATAGGACAGAAGGATTCCGCCACTTTCAAATATTTATATATATCAAGAGAAACGAAGGCCATTTTGATATGGCAGTCATCTAAAGATGTCTAGTGAAGGCCATTTTTTGCACATAAGAGTACAAGACTTCAAATTATACAAACATAAAAAGTGTTGTCAGATTAGAGAAAAAATGAGGGAAATTTTTCAAAAGTCAAAACTGTCACTAAATTACCTTGAACACTCTTGTTTTTAGAGTCTCCAAATGCTCTCTGGAAACTCCATTCACAGTGTGGCAACAAACAACTGACAAGTTTGCCATCCTTATATTCTGTCAAGTTGAAACAGAATCTCAAGATTAGCTATTGCAGGACTGAAAGAAAAAGCACAACTGAAAACTATATAGGAAATGAGGGACCTTAAATCTGAAGCCAAATTTTAAAGTAATAGAAAAATTGTATAGACCAACTAATAAACCTTGAACCACCAAAGCTACAGAAATTTGTGCAGTGTCACAGTAATCCATTTAAAATACGAAAGTTAACTCTGGAAAAAAAAAATTGAACTAATTTGTTTTCCTTATTTCTCTTCATGCGCTTCTACCTTTTCAATGTCTCTATTTAGTGACAAAATATTCTTTCCATACATCAGAATTCTTTATTTATTTACTTCTGGGGGTAGATGGGGTGATATGACAATTCTTCTGTTTAAGGGGTAATGGAGTAATTCTTAAACACATTAGAGTCTTCCTATTAGGAATATACTTTGTGAAACATATCAAAAAACAAAAAGAAAACAAAATAAATATAATTCATGAAATCAAATTTCACAAATAATGGGGGAGTTAACTCTAGTCTTCTGATCCTAACTATAGGCATTAAAGTTTCTTAAATTCTAGTCTCTGTTTCTTTATGAAGTATTATGGAAGAGCCCTTTTGACCCACAGTAGCAAATTCTGATATACCAGGGCATTTATGGGAGCAAAGAGAAATAAAGGATCATTTATCTTCACTAATAAATGAAAGGAAAAAAAAAAGTGAGTGGGTGTGTATCTTGGAGTTTTCTTCAGTACCTGCACAGCACCATCCTCAACAATGGACATGAGAGAAAGTCGAATGTAATCCTGACCAAACCGGTTTTTCAACTCTTCCATGAATCTGTAGTTTATCTCATATATAATCTGGTAGACAAGGTATTTTATAAAATCAGAAAGTTTGAATTATTTGCTATCAAGTTGTCATTGTTCCAACTTCCAAAATTGAGTGTATGTGGAACAGTTGCAAATAATCAAGCAGGGACTTATGACAAGTAATTCAAATGAATGCTTAGTAAATAAGATAAGAAACCTTTAACCTTCCTTTTTTTCTTTTTGGTGGTGGGTGGGTGGGTGGGTGTATGTATGTGTGTGGGGTGGGGGTTTCAGTGCAGCCTCGTGAGTAACATTAAAGTATACCAAATGAAGTATTGCAAATGAACTAAAAGCTACATCCAAAATCTTCTCATATTAGTCATGCCTAAAATACTGCAATTCAAAGATACACCTGTAGATGACGTGGAAGAACACTGCCTAGCAGATCAACAGGAATTCTCTCAAGTCCTTCAGGCTGTACTGCATGAATAGTGATGGAGAATGTTTTGCAAACAATATCCCATGCTTTACTCCAAGGCAAGTGCTCTTTATCAACAAGCACTCTCATTACCTCAACAATGCTAAGAGATGGATGAGTATCATTTATCTGAAGAGCGACCTGAAAACAGAATTTGGAAAAATAGATCAAGCACAGTGCATCTCCAACTTCAATCTTTAGCTTTTACTTTTTATTATGGGGTGCACAGCGAGGGAGTTAAGAGCAGCATTTGGGAAATCATATTGCAGATAAACATTTTGAGACTCAAATGTTTTGAACAAATAGCAAGAATCTATGCCTCTATGGCATCAAAAGTGTAACAACCTTTTCTGGAAACTCTTCAAAGTTAGAATTAAGATCTTTAAACCTCCTAATGATGTCTTGGCATGATGCTGAAACAAAGAAATATTGTTGCTTCAGACGCAGTTCCTTGCCCTGCAAATTAGATAGACAAGAAACAGAATAAAGGATGTTTAGAAGGAAGAAATATTAAATGCAATTACACAAGAAGCATTTAGAGAATCTGAGTTACATGGCCCATGCATGAATTCCCTAACAAACCCCGGCACCCTTTATCAATGATCTCTATTACCCTTGTATACAGTCATACCACATTATCCTGAAATCCACGTCACCAGAATTTTGCTATTTCCAGCCACTAGTGCACAGAATCAAATGCCAAAAGAAATCTTAGAATCTAAGTCATCAAGAAGCTACCTCAAACCCCAAATGTTTTTACCTCAATAACTGTTCTTCTGGTGCATGCCATCAGGACATCCACCAAAGTAAGGCGGCAAAATAAACTATGTACTTCTCTAAAAATTACTCAAAAAATTATAATGAGAGATACCTGGTAAGAACGGTCATCAGGGTACAAAACATTGCTAATAGTCTCAGCTTTCTGTCTGTTAACAACTGCATTGATATAGTCTCCAGTGTTAAAAGACTCCTGCAAACCACAAAGTGAGAACATGTAAGTGTTGGTATTTTCTTTTGAAAGAACTTAAAAACAACTCTAAGTCAATAGACTTTTAAGATTCATACAACTTGTCATGCGAGCAACAGCATTAAGCATCTATTAGGTGAACATTCAGGTTTGCTTAAATAAGAAAGTCAATTAACAGCCTATGTATCAGCATACTAATTTGACAGGCAATAATATTATAAGTTCTTCAACAACGCAACATGCAATAAAATAAATAAATAAAACCAATTGAAGAATACAAAGAACCCCTGGTCAATGCGATACTTTACTTTTGGTGCAATATGCAAATGGTTTTCTTCAAATGGAATGCCATGTCACAATTGCATATTAGAAAATTTAAATAATTATGCAAATTTTGTTACCATGTCATATTGGTTGCTTGGTTTCGCTGCCCATAGTCGAAGGTTAATGGCATTCCGTGTTCCATAACCAGGTAAAGGGTTGTCATAAGCAACTGCCTCAACCTAACAGCCAATAAATTTAAGAGGTGAGGAGGGGGAGGGATAATCAGAAACCTTGGGGTTTATTTCCAATGAAATTACACTATCTAAACTTTTTTTTAAATGATATTGCTGCTAAAAATGTGAAATTACAATACTCACTGTTTCTCCAGGTATCCAAACTTCAAATTTTTCTCCATTTGAAACTTTCTCTTCAATGGTCCCATAAAACTTTCAGGAAAGAGGAAAAGAGAAGCTAGTGTCAGAGGGGTGGAAGGTAAGTTCAAGGGAAAATTCTATTTTAGAAATAATGGAGATGGATTGGATCAATACTTTCAAACCTTCACAGGGTATGATACATGAACACGCTCTATTTCCCAGGGGTTCCCAAAGTTTAACCAATAATCAGGTTGTTCATGTTGAAATCCATCCATTATGATTTGACGGAATAGCCCATATTGATAGCGTAGCCCATAACTGAAAAGAAGGGAATTTTTTTTATCCAAATTCAGTGGAGTTTCATTTTGCTTATTGTATTAACACCTTGCTATATGGACATTTGACTGTTTATATGTTTTAGCCTTTTAGGTGAGTATGACATGTTTTTACAAAAAATATTGACACGTAATGATCTTAACATTACATCAAGCCAATTGAATGTGGCAATTGCAATAGGGTGGATCACCATTTACCATACACATGAAACCTTCACACATCATAATTACATGTATTCAAGAATTAATCATGCTTCCTGACTGAAGGGTAAAGAGCTTCAAACAATCAAACCTTCAATGCAACAACTCTTTGACATCTAGAAAGTCAATAATGTTTCAATTTCTTGGTCTGGGATGGAAGAGGCAACAGTGTTGCTTAAAAAATCAAAAAGATAATACAGCCAAATAGGTTGCCATAAAACTTACTGAATCATGAAGAGGTAACTGTAAAATTTTGAGCAACATGTAAATAGAAAGTGAAAAGTTGATAGAACTAGAAAACAAAGAGATGTCCGAGACATTCATCAATTATATGGGCATATGGCATCAAATACTGTAGCCAAGTCAAGGTGATAAATTGATGATTGTTTTCCCTCCTTTTGTTTAGAAGAGAATTGCAAAGACAATGCTGAGGAGGAAGATAAGATTCAAATCATAGATGTTTAAGAGTGAAGACAAAAGCAAACTTAAAACATACCCCCAAGCAGGGTAGTCCAGTGTTGCCAGAGAATCCATCTGGCAAGCTGCTAGCCGAGCTAGACCACCATTACCAAGTGCAGCATCTCCTTCCTTGAAAAGTAATGAAGAAGAAATTAACATTTTATAATAATTATATAGATGAAAAGCAAATTTTTTACAACAACAAAAAAAAAAAAAGGACAGTGGGAAATATTTAATTCTAAATGCAATAATAAAGCTTGGTAAACAAGTATTCTAGTGGTTGTATGCTCTTTTCGGGTAAGTCCTTGCTATGTTGGCATTTATTTAATAAACTATATTTAAGATAAGATTACAGAATGTTATATACTGACACACCAATGATGAAAGTCAATGATTACTAATTGAATTCAAAAGGGTAGGTTCAGTAATAAAGTTTGATACAGATGCTGTACCTTAAAAAGTTGGACAATAATACCAAAAAGTTTCAAATGCGGAATGATCAAGTTGTAAATAAATTCAAAATAATCATTTTATGCAGTGATATATTAACACAACTGGATACCATAAAATCAGTCAAGCAATGTATTAACCTGTTCTGCTAAGACTTCAAACTCAAATCCAAGCTGAGTTAAAGCATCAGCATACTGATCCTGGATGCCAAGGTTTATGACACTATTTGACAGAGAACGACCTATGGATCCAGAAAAGTCATAAGAAATATAAATGACACTACAAAGAAGGAACTAAATTTAAAACAAAAGTAATAATAAATAAATAAACAAACAAATCCAAATAGTATTTTAAAAAATTTAATTAAAAAAAAAAATTAAAAGGGTGATTCTGGCTAAATATTACTATCCAGATCATATTCCAAAACAGACATGAAGACTGTATCCTTGCCAAAATAACTTGGGAATAGTAAATACCCATGAGAAACTCAAGCGAAAGGAAGTATACACGCTTGGGATCTTTCTTCTTAAAATATTGGTGTGTATCATGCCACCGCTCAATTAGCCGATCTCTTACACTGTGCGACAATGCCTGCTTACACAATCAAAAAGCCAATCAATGAATTTTCAGTCATCTAAATCAAATATATTATATATGCTCATATAGGTTGGAGCCAGGTGTAATTCAAACTTTTAGAACAGTAGCATAATAAATCCATAAGCTTACAAATGATGTTTACGGCAACAGAAACAATCACATTACCTGATAAGCTTCAAAGTCGTCAAAGTTAAACCTGGATCGTGCAACAGTGTACTCAACGTGATCGAGAATATCCTTTTGCAGACTAATAGGATCATTCTTCAAAAACCCGTCCATCAACCCAAACATCCTCTCGGCCTTCCCCGACTGCAAGCCTAACCCAGCTTTCCTGACCGCCACCCCTCTCCCACTAGCCGCCACCGCCGGCGCCGCGGCTCCATCATCACCGCCATCAACAGCGTGCATCAACGCCTTCCGAATCCTATCCAATTCCTCATCATTCTCGATTTTCCCACCGTGCGAGTCAGTCACGAAAAACCTCTTGACATAGAATTCGCCCTCGAATTCCACCACCGCCCTGTCGATTTTCAAGCCGAGGACACCGAACACCCGGGTGACGACCTGGAGCAGCCCGATCCGGTTCCGGGCGCGGATTTCGACAACGGTGGTGTCCAATGCGCCGTCGTTCTGGAACGCGATCGCGGCGGAGGATTCAGGCTCCGTCGCCACCTGACCACCTCCGTCCGAGGCGCGCAATCGCGAAGCCTTCAACGCAACGGAGGTCGTTGGAGGCGGAAAGAGGGTGAACGAGGCTGACAATGGACGGCCGAGAGTGACGGCGGAAGGATGATGGAGCTTCGCATGAGGCGATCCGACGGTTAAGAGAGATGCGGAAAACGCGGACATGGCGGAGAGTGAATATGAAGTGAGGTAAGATGTAGTGATTGGAAATGGAAATGGAAATGGTGGCGAGTAGCGACAGAGTATTCATAGTAGTTTGTAAAGTTTAGACCGGACCGGTTCGTTAACATAACCGAATCGGTTCCCGCGGACCGGGGATTATATGTTTCAGTGAAGTCCGAAGATGACGGAAAGCAACAAGATATTCATGTGAATCTTTTGAGAAGGTTCCAACGGAGTAATTATTTTTTTAATCCACCCAATGAACATTAATGTGATCATGGAGTGTCAGGGAAGATCTTTTAAGACATTAATTAAATAATTAATAACATGCTTACCACATCGTTTTCAACAAGTAGATTAATTAAATTATCCATGAAAATTTGTTCAAAAGATTATTTATTTTTACTTTCTTTCTTTTTAATATATTTTTCATTTTTCATATTGACTTCAGTTATAGAAGAGAGAGTGATTTAAGTGAGATACAATAAGATAATGTTTGGTAAAATAGCTAGCCTATCAATCATATATATTTAAAATAGTTGCTTAAAAGTTTTCAAAAAAAAAAATAGTTACTTAAAATAATTTTTTCGATCAATATTTAGAAACTACATAAAAAAGGCAAATCTAAACCGGCCCTGTATGGTAAAATAGTTAGTCTATCAGTCAATTTTGGCTTATTTGATCACTATGAAATTGTTTGACTTGATTAAAAAATCAAAATAAGTGTTTGAACAATAAATAAAATGGTAAAATGAGATAGAGAGCATAAATAAAAAACATAATATATGTTGTGGAATAAGAATTTGTTATCATAATTGTTACAATTATCATAAGTTCTAAGGTTATCACAAATGACTGTCTAATACTTCTATTGCCAACACTCACTGAGATTCTAATTTGTTGTATTGTATATGAATATGATGCTACACTCTTACTCTACACCTTACAATTCTATACATACAGAATTAGCCACCTTTCAGACTGACATCCTTAAAGAATACAAAATTCCAGGAAAAAAAAAAAAACAAACAAACTATAGAACTTTGTGTTTCATTCTAAAAACATTAGAACTTGAACTCAATCACTGTAATCTCCAGAGGCATCAGACTCTGAACCTTGGTCATCATCCCCATTTCTATCCAACTCATCCTCACCATTGTCCTCCATGTCTAGATCGCCCCCGCTTTCGAGATTTCGGCCGTCTTCGTCCCTGTATCCATCGTCGTCGTCTTCTTCTTCTTCTTCGTCGTTGCTGGTATTGTCGGCGTCCTCGTCCGACATTTCCATCAGCTCGTTGCTTCGGTTCGAAGCGTTGAAGTGCGGGTCCCACTTCCCAAACTCGTACGGGTTTTCTTGGGCGCTGTCGTCGGATTCCATGGCTTCCCCGCTGTTGCTGTTGTTGTCGTTCCCGGCCGGGGTTCTTTCCATGTTTATGTCCATGAGGTCGTCTCGGCCACGAGGCGATTCGGGGGATTCCGCGACGCTTCTGTGGTTGTTTTCGTCGCCCAGATAGTCATGGTGTATATCGTCAATGACTAGGTTCGTTTCTCTCCTTCGCCTAACGGTTCTGCGACCCCGCATATGTTTCTGTACTTGTGTTTCTCCCTGCTGCATTAAAGCTTGAGTCAACATCTCGCCACGCCTTGGAACGGGCGTTGTAGATTCTGATGCTGATCTGGCGCTTCCTTTCGGTAATCTTCCGCGTGGGCGACCGCCTCCTCTCCCACGAGCCATTTGCTTACCTCTGGAGCTGCCTGGCGTCGTGCCCAAGTAATTCCAGTTTTCCTCTTTCCTATGTACACCTCGGTCCAGTGCTGTCGATTCGCCTTTCTGAATGTCGTTTATGGAAGCATACCCCATAGGCGACTTCTGTGATAGAAACGGAGGTTAACAAGCATTCAGAGAGTGAAATTTCCGAAGTAAATATGTTTTGCTTTTCGTTTGTTAGAATCTAAGATCAAACCACACTAAAAGATTGAATCCAATCAATTAATCAGTCTAACACGCCATCAAAGTGGACCAAACAAGCAAGTGCTTGGACGCCACCAATACCACAGGTAGACAACCGGATGAACACAAAGTGGACCGTACCATGTTAGAATCTAATATTGGGCCAATGCCACTCAATTGGGCTATAATGCACATTGGCCAAACCACGCTAAAAGATGGAATCCAATCAATTAGCTAGTTTAACCCATGGCCTTATAAACCCATATGTTCTCTCTTTTATTTTCAATGTGGGGCTCTTAACATGTTTTCTCTATAGAAAATAAGCATTGTAACGCATAAACCACACTTTCAAATTCCCGAGAACCTAAAGCAAAAATTATGTTCAAATGAGTCATAAAAAAGGGGGCGAGAACTCAACTGGAAAGCTTTCAACTTTCAGGCCATTGCAAGGCTCAGCTTTCGGCTCTGGATCATAGGACACTGAGGCATCAAATTCAAAAAGTCTGAGCGCCACAGCAGCAGTGGTTAGCGGTATCCAAGGGAGCTGGGAAACGTATTGACAAGCAGGGGCTCGTGATGATGCCGCATAGTGACGCAGTAACTCCTTCGTCGTCTCAAAATTTGACGACAAATAATCTTGTTTTACAAATCCTTCCAACTGAGTCAGAATCTGCAACAATTTTGTCAACCATTTAGAAGCAGTTCTTTTCATTTTACTTTGCTTTTATTTTACTAAGTTCCCATCCAGATAAAGTAAATTTCGGGGGAAAGGGAACCTCATTTCAGAACAAGTTTATTTACAACATAACAAACTAACATTTCTCATCGCCAATAAGAAACCAGAAATCCAAGTACTAAATTTTATCGCAGACAAAGAAGAGTGCTAATGAGAAAAGTGTTTCCATGTTTGCTAGAATAGCGGTTTATGCAGCTGACGGTCATTACCAACAAGAAAAAAGTCGGGTACATATTTAATTGATCACAGTGCATATCAAGTCATATTTCAGAATGCGAAAATCTAGAGAGCATGCACTGAGTTCACGCAACAAAAACTAAGCATGGAAATAAAATGGCACGTTGGTTGATAGATCGCATAAAAATCCCACAATAAACAAATGTGAAATCGTATGAAAACCTGTAGAAGATCCTCGGTGGATGATGAGTTGTGCAAATTTAGACCCCATATCCTCCTAGTGTCTTCCGTCCAAGAAGATTGGAGTGCTTCACGTGGAATAGAAACCTGTTGATTGAGAAAAGTTAAAATTCATCCAATAGCATGTATGATGTATATATAAACATTTTAAAATCAGGGATAGCAAATTAGCAATTCCGTCCAAAAAAATTGTAGAAATGGTAGCATGGAAACCGAACCTCAAGCATAGATAACAAGGCCTTGATTAATAAGATTCTTAGAGGACAAGAAGTACTAGAGATAACCACATTCTCTGAGTCAAATTGTATTATGTCCCCATAACCGATTTCCGACTCCAAAAGTTTTACAACAAAGTCAACATTGGCAAATGTCCTGTGGCAAGAGCTGCAGAAGTCTTCTTCGAAAAGAAATGTGTCGAGACAGCGATCGCAGACTCCCAACAATGGTAAGCACCTTTTTTGTCCATGTGCCAATGCACATAGGACTGATGAACCAAAGTGTTCTTTCCACATCCAAATCTGGAAGTCTTGGTATCGCCTCAACGCATTCCTCTTCCCCTCCTCGTTTTTTCCAAGTTCAATTTTGAAAGATGGTTCCCATCTATCAGAACTTGTACTACACACCATACTGCTAGGACTATCACCACCAGAACTTGCTTCAGCCGCTTCATTTCGACTTGCATTCCCGCATTGGACCACTGAACCATTCTGTAAGGTGTTCCTCCGAACACGCTCCCTGAAAGGAATCTCAATCTTTTTCATCATTATATGTAAATGAGATTCCCTAAGCCCACGAGTATCCAAAGAAGTCAATAGAGCATCAAATGCCTGCAAGTCAATAATACAAATATACAATGATTAAAAGATATTTGAAACGGGTATGGTCAAAGAAAATTTGAGCCCTTTTGCCTTCTCTCTAGATAACGATAATGGTCTCCATGTTACAGCAGACTGATTCAAGGACACATCATAGACAAAAAATCATGTGTTTACCTCTTCAGTGTCGATCAGTCTCCAAAATCCAGCAGGTGATTCAACAAAGATCCTGCCAGAACCAGGATCATGACTAGAACCAGAGGCAACAAATAGCCAATAACGATTACGCCTTCGATCTTGACCCAGTGGCAAAGACCTATACACATACATCTCTTCTGCTTTATGGCCAATGAAAGATTTCAACTGCATTCTTGACCTTTCTGCTGTATATCCACTTGGTTGAATAGAGGAAATAAATGAACTCGTGGAAAAATCCTGCGGTGCCAAGCTCTTTTCAGCAGGCAAAAGCTCAAGCTGGTTCTGAGCATTGTCCAATCCAACTGAAGCATCATTTACCACTGCAGCTTGTGCTGGCTCGTGAACTTTGTTGTCGGGAAGGGTAAATGGACTATGACTGCCCTCTGCTGCAGCACCGAATGAAGAATCATGAAACTTAATTATATTCTCTTCCTTCATACGCCTTCTGTCCAACTGTGCTTCAGCCCACATCTGTTTCTTAAGAGCAGTAGCAGCATCAAGTCGATCCTGAAAACTATTCGTGTTAGATAACGGTGATTAATATCCTTCAAAAGGAGACAGCATTAGAAGTTAACCTCAAGAATTGCACGAATAGTGTTGCCTTCATTTGCGATGCCAATTACTGCAACAAGAGCATTCAGACGCTCCTCCACACACAGATTGGAATATTCACCTTCAGTGAGTCCTTGAACCCATGGTTCACCTGATTGGCTTTCATCAATCTCCCCGCCTTCTTGGCCGGGGTTACTTCCTCCAATACCTTTAAGAGCAAACCAAATAACAAATCATTAACAAAAAATTATTGCCCATCCCCATAGCCATATAACAAGCAAGAAAAAACTGCAATATGTATAAAGCAAATATAATGTCCTTACCAACAGTATCAAATCCGTTTTTCTTATCAACTTCTACAGAAGGGTTATCTTTTCCATTCACCGAGCAAGTGCCAACGTCATTTTGTAGGTCAGTATTTTTAATCACATCAGATGGAGTACCTATATCATCAATCTCCTGACCATCAGCAGCATCACACTCAGAATCATCATCTCTCTCCTCATCATCAGCATTCTGACCAGCTAAAAATCCATTTACATATCTCTGAATCTTTTCTCTCGCTACTGAAATTATTTCTTCAGCATTTGCTGGATCCTTCCTGAAAGCAGGCCGGACACAGTATGTTGAAGGAGCTATTCTTTCAAAAAGCACGGGATCCCTTGACAAAGCAACAGAAATAGAAGCTTCCGGTGTCTTGCTTGTTGTAAGGTCTCGGAGCCCAGATTTCTACAAGTAAATTCAATTAAACCAAAGAAAGAGAAACAATAAAAATAGCATGAATGTCAGGGGAGGTAGAATATAACTAGTTACCTGAATCTTCTCGGCAAGCTCTATAACATTCAAGCCTTTCTCTCCTTCAAGTGCAAGAAGATGATAAGCAGCAAACTTCACAGTTCCTGGAGTTAACCGATGCCTGGACTTACGCTGAAGCATAAATCCCTTTTCATGCATAATTGCAACTGCATTTTCAGCAGCACTACCACTTCTTAGGGTTGATACAATATCTTCACAACCTTTAGTCTGCATGAACAGCAACAATTAGCATGACTGTATCAAGTATAGTATCCAGGTATTTGAATATATTAGCACTCTTGACATTAGAAATTTTGGAAGAACAGGAGCAAGCAAAGACCCACTCTTGTTTTCATTTATATCTTTCATGGTTCTATAAGGTGGGTGTAAAGGGAGGGGGATTTGGAAAATCCACAGCAAAGCAAAGGTAGTCCATATATCAATGTATTCCCATGGGCCATGAGCCCATCAAAAAAAATTCCAGACAATAAAATGTAGATTGTAGAAGATACATAACCTTAATCTGAGGAAGAAAAACTCAGTAAATGAGATAGGGAGAGAGAGAGAGAGAAAGCAGAAGCACCTCATCATTATCATTCAAGCCACCCTGTTCTTTACTCTTTTTCTTCAACTGGGGACCAAATCCAGCTGAAAGTGCAAATTGCCTCAGTACTTCAGGCCATGTCAATGGATTTAAGTGTTTTTGCCAGTTGCATATATCAAAACCCCAGACATAGGCCTGTCACAGAAAACAAACATCAAATTGACCTTTGCAACCTACATAGTATTCTATGTGAAATTATAAGCAAGTAAAAAATATTTGAAGTGTTATTTAATGTGATTACCCCTTCAACTATTTGAGGATGTCCACCTTCTGGGTTGACAGCATTATATTGGTTTGTACCCGGCCCACCAGAAGGTGTTCTCACAACATCTTCAATATCTTTTATGATCAGTTTCAAAAGTGCAATATGTATCTCACTCAGCAATCTTGAATCCTGATAAGAAGATACAATTTAGATACTTGCCACCACCTTCCAAAAGAGAAGTGAACAGATAGAAAGACAAAAGGAAAAAAATGTGGACCGAGAAAGGCTAAAAGGGGATTGATAAAGGAGCAGCTAAAATCAAATTTCATGGCAAGAGGCCTCCCAAGAAACTCACATAGTCATGGAAAGCCTGAACAAATTCATCAAGTGTAAAAGGCCAAAGCCCAAGAACATCAGCAAAATTTATGCAGAATCTCCAAGCCTGTAAAGCAAAGCAAAATAGAGTCATTAAGGAAAATTGATTATTAAAAAAAAAAAGGGAGAAAAAATCAAATACAAAGCTCAAGATAACTAATACTGCATTCATACTTTCCCTTTTTATGCAACCAGCAAGATGTGCTCCAGATAGTCTAACTACGATGTAAGCCAAGGCCCAAGACACAGTTTTTTAACAAGTATTTTTTTTAAAATGTACATTCAACCATTCTAAATACATTATTGTTTACATCTGACATCAATGTACTTTTAAAACTAAACAATTGAACTTGTTCGGGTTCTCATTACAATGCAATAAAAATAGTTTGCACAGTTTGGATCATATCCCTTTTAGGAATAGTATTCTTGAACTTGATTGGATTTTGAGAATTTTGCAATTCATTTTCCACTTCTTTAATGAATCATATATTCTAAACTCAATTAATGTTTTATTTGAAAATTTGAAGTGTTCCCATATAATTAATTAATAATTAATTCATTAAGTCAGAGTAAAATAAAATTTACAAAAATGGTATGTTATTCTTCAAAAAAAAAACGCAAAAAACATTAAGTAATTGAATTACTTTGTATTAACTCACCCACACAATTCGTCAGAGAGTTGTATAATTTATTCTCTCCTCTTTTTAAGATTTATTTTCCTAAACTAAAAACAGTTTTTTAATTGGTTATGAACTTCTTTCATTAATAGGAATCATATTCCAAAACTTAACAAGAAGCTGTATGAACAGAGTCTTGAAATAATTAATATGGAGTAATTAATTAATAAAATCAAATGGTAAAATATAATTTAAGTGTATACTAGCCTTCACACACACAAAAACCAGAAAACAAGGCAGCGTTAACATATTATAGAGTATAAATAGATTTAAAAGATTAAACAATTCTGAAGATGAACAACTTCCTCAATACAGTGAAAAAAAATAGTCGCAGTAGCATACCATGAGAAGATTCCCAATGTTCTCCTGTGAATCAATCCATGGTTGGATGGAGAAGGGCCTTTTCATTTCGATAGACTTTGGAGGGAATTCACACAGAAATTCTGGAACAAAGAACAAACAAAATTAGCATCACGATGATAATAATCAAACGGAAAACTAATGGAACAGTCCTTTTTTCAGTATCCAGAATAAATCAATTATATTATTGGGGTTATAAGCTTATAATATTTATATCAATAGTGCATCACAAAGTCATCACAAATTTCATGCTTCTTGCAGTTTTCTGAACATGAATTTAGCAGGAGACAGGTCTTGCAATGGCAGTTGCAAATGGTATACATTTGTAAGTTGAAAACCACTCACACTTGAAAAGTCCAGTATGTCAAGCTACACTTACCTCGATATAATTCAAGGTTTTGCAATGTGTCATAATCAAGGGAAGCAATGGATGATAAGCCTTTGTTAGAAGCAGCCAATTCCATTAGTTCCAACCGTTCATCCTCAATTAACTCCATGGCTTCTTTAGCAAATTTCCGTGCTGCTGCCCTCTCCATAGCAGCCTTCTGTTTTGCTGCTTCCCTCTCTTTGCGAAGCTCTTCTTTCTGTCTTTTCCTCTCAGCCTGGACTCAATATACAAGCAATATGGTAGCTATCAGCCACTGAATATAGCAGAAGTTTAAGGAGAGAAACTAAAATAAAAACGCCCTCAAGCATACCCTCAAAAGCTCTCTCTGCAAAAATTTCTCTCGTCTTTCCATTTCACGCTTTTCCTCACGTTGAAACCTCTCTTCCTTCCTCTGTTGTTCACGCATTAGCCTCTGTTCTTCTTTCCTTCTCTCACGATCCAGTCTTTCCATTTCCTTTTTCACTTGTTCTTCCCTCTTAAGTGAGAAAAGAAAATTGTTTCAGATTTCAAAAGTAAAATTGCAGAAAGTAGTTGCAAAATAATAATAATAATAATAATAATAATAATAAAATCCAAAGGTTTCAAGGAACATAAAAATATACCTTTCTCCTTAAAAGATCCTGTTTCTCAAGTTCTTTTCGAATCCTTTTTTCATGAGCTAGTGCTTCCCTTCCTATTCTAGCTTCATCGTTCTACAAGAGTTAATGCGCTACTAAGAAAATCGAAATAGGAAAATTGAGAATTCCTAGCTCCAGATATATTGAAGAATCCTAATACTTCAGTACCTTGCGTTCATGATCCATCTGCAAAGTGCCTTCATTAGGAGTAATAAACTCACTTTCCCTGGGAGGAGATGGAAATTGTCCCTGAAAGCCATGTTGAGGCAATACATTGACAGTTGAGGCTTGACTTTCAACAGTATACTCTCTAGAGAAATGCCCATTGGCTTTCATGACCGACAATGGTTTTGTAGGACCTCTAGCAGGTGAACCATAGAGGTAAGATGGGGCAATTTGGTCATATCCATCAGATCTTATCTTTGGCTCAGCAGGTTCGTGGAGACCACTTGGTAAAGCCTGAAAATGAAGTGCATATAAAAATTTAGCAATCATCAAGCACACACTAAATTGAGTTTAAAGTTAACACACACAGAGATAACCAAGAACCAACATTATATTGTTTAGGTTCATATCCCCCGAACAGCTTGGTGTCATAGGAATGCCTGTAATGATCCCGACGCTCTGTTGGCACTGCTCCACATGTAAAAATAAAAGTCAGCAAAACACTCGAGAATATAAATCTCAATCAAAAGTCATAAGCCTCTTGAGAAACAGAAATAGATTTGCAGTTTGAGCATAAAGGCAAAACAAGTTAAGGAACAAACTTCTGATTAAAATTACTATTTACTAAGGTGCAGCTGAGATGAGTTATTCATGCAGCAATATATATTGTAAAATACTCTATCTCATTCTGCATTTCCACTGTTATACCATAGTGTTAGAAATGATATTCGTAATTTTAATATATTGATCAAAAACATTTCATAACAGTTCCATTGGCACAAGTGAACAACATATGAAAATGAACTTTTTCCTTTACAATCAAAATAAATAATACA
This sequence comes from Ipomoea nil, assembly GCF_001879475.1. Lineage (NCBI taxonomy): Eukaryota > Viridiplantae > Streptophyta > Magnoliopsida > Solanales > Convolvulaceae > Ipomoea > Ipomoea nil. Next base: position 6,039,649 of record NW_017616745.1, read on the forward strand.
CACACACATAAACAGAAGCTCTAAGACAATCAAGTCCAGCTTGAGTTATTAACAGAAACTAGAGATACCTTTCCTGACACCGAAAAGGGAGTTTCAAGTCATTTTGGCATGTCCCATAATTATGCCAAATGTTGAAATACAACAATAATCTTTTAAATTGGAGGTATCAAAACTTCATTTCTTGGGATTGGTCATTCAATTACTTGAGTCAATTATTGATGCAAACATATTCATTACAAGTTAAGCCAAGGAGATGGCTGGAAACAGAGAATATAAAGGATCTAAGATTTTTTTTTCCCTTTCAGTCTTTAACTTTTATTTTTAAACATTAAAAGGTCAATATTTACCTGGCAGCATGCATTAGAAAATAAGCAATATACAAAAGAGATCTAAAAAATGTGAAATTTAAATATACCTATAGGAGCCCCAAATGCACCAGGCGGCAGTTCATCAAACTCCACACCAAGAATAGGAGCATCACTCCGTAGAGGCTCTCCCAACTGCGACTCAATGCAAGCAATAATTTTACGCTCCTTTGCCGTCCTCGGTGACTCATAATACCGTACTGGCATTGTTGGCATGTCATCCCCATTATCAAACTGGCTTGACCCGGAGCCAGAACCGGAACCAGATCCAGAACCAGACCTATGATCACTACCAGGCTCAGGTATTGTGACTTCATCTCTGGTTAACTCCGAGAAACTCCTCTTCCCACATGCACCACCATTAGGTCCAACACGTGGCTTCATTGCTGCTACACCTGCTGCTTCCTTCTTATCCTTTAACCTCCTGTGACAAAACCACATCTGCAACTGCCGGTCAGTCAACCCTAACTTCTCTGACAGCTCTCCTCGAATTGCTTCAGATGGGTAAGTTTCCACTGCAAGTCACAAAAGCAACAGAAAATCCATAACAATGAATCAGACGGGTGGCAATCTATGCACAATATTGCACCTCGCATAACCACATCAAAAGCATCAACAAATATTTAAACCTTTGAAAAGTTAACAACTACGATTGAACCTAATGCAAATAAAGATTGCACACTAAGCAGGTATATTTTATATATACAGCATTTCAATTTTCAACACAATGGATCCATCTACCATTGAACACTACATTGTCCATTAAGCAGGTCCTTGTACATCTCAACACAATGGATCATCAAAAGATTCGAATTCCCCTGCTCAGTGTTAATACCCATTTGAACACAAGGAAGTGCAGAATCCAAAAAATTCAAAGCTTTCATCATTCATGGGCACAAACCATTATCTAGTAGAACTCAGCACCTAAGATGCATAACACAGAATTATGCATACATACAGGTAGATCAGCCAACATCAAAACAAAAATATATATATAACATAAAAAGTATTAAAAAGTAAAGGCCAACAAACACATTTGAAACCCAGCATATACACACTAGCAGGAGCAGAAACATGAAATCACCATCTCAGAGGTCCCATCTTTGACACAAAACACACCCATACACAACAAAAGAAAAAAAAATTGCAGAAACAAACATACTGGCATAGACTTTTTCTAGGGTTTCCAATTGGAAAGGAGTCTTCATCTGGCGCTTAGGCTTCTTGGTCTGGCCATCGGAAGGGCTGTGTTGAGCGTTCTTGTTGCTCTCTCCTTCAGAACCACCCTCCATTACAGATCAATTGAAGCTGCAAACCCTTGATTTCTCCAGCCAAAAAAAAAAACAATCGAATCTAGGGCCAATCAACCCACCCAACCCTCTTTATATCCCTAAAGATCACCCGATCGCGACAGCCAAGAACACAAACACGCAAGGAGAGAAAAACTGGGGCGAGAAAACATATTAAATACACACGAAGATAAACGATAGAGAGAGAAAGGGGAATTGGGCAGAAGAAGAATATAAAAGAAGAATTATTACTACTATTATAAGGAGAAGGAACAAGAAATAGAAACAGTAGAAGAACAACTCCGCCTAGAAATTCCATGTTTTTAACTACAATACTTTTTAGTATATTAATAATTATTAATTTTCCCCTCGATTTTTTGTTTTCGGGTGTCTTTAATAACCGATTGACTTGAAGTTTTTCAGTCTTTTTTATAAAGAAACATTGAAATCGATGAATTTCGTATGGAAATTCGTTTTCTTTTTTTCCAAATTTTTTTTTTAAGGCTGAAATTCAATCCCATCCATTCCTCCATCATCATGTGACGCCTTTTGGAAATTTCTTTCGCATTTTTTAAGGTGGACTCCAAACATTGGCTGCAGCCGAGCCTTGCTGGGTTCTTTGGTGCCTTTGGGTCACATGACTTGTAGTAATCTTTTGTGTTTCAGTGCTTCCATTCTTCTTCTCTTTCTTGTCTCAATCTGATTCCCAGGCTGACAACGTTGTTTCTGGGCCTCCTATTATTGGGCCAAATTTATCGTTATATAAAATAGTTTTCTACAAGATGGGCCTCAGCTCTACCTTCCATCTGGGCAAATTATATCGTCGCAAATTATGTCGCGCAACCGTGTGTACCATGCATTGTGTCCTTTTAACGTCTGACTTTTAAAATATATATATATATATATATATATATATATATATATATATATATTTTTTTTTTTTGATTGCCGTTAACGGCGTTATGCTATGCATAATTTGAACTATATATCCAGAATTAATAAATTATATATCCAAAATTAATGAACTATATATCTAGAATTAGTGAACTATATATCCACACCGGTTACTGATACTCTACTTTGGCTTATAGCAGTTCGCTGCGTCTGTGTATTCAAAATGATGAACTATATATTCAAAATTAATGAACTATAAATTCAGAATTAGTGAACTATATATCCAGAATTAATGAACTATATATCCAGAATTAGTGTACTATTATCCAGAATTAATGAACTATATATCCAGAATTAGTGAACTATATATCCACACCGAAAATGGTGGAAATCCCGTCAATTGGAGTTAAAAAAAAAAAAAAAAAAAAAAAAAAAAAAAAAAAGGTCAAATAGGCCACGAACTGCACACGATAATATAATTAGGCCACTGAACTCAAAAAAATTACAATTAAGTCCCTAAACTAACCTATTCCAAACAATTTGTCCAATTTGTAAGTTTTCTCCATTTCTAACATGTTACCCAATTTTGAAATAATTTTAAATAATATACTCCGTAATTATTTTTTTTAAAAAAAAAAAGTTAGTCTCCGCCGCCCTCCGCCACCACCACACCATTCCTCCTCTCATCACCATCTTGCCAAAAGCCTTTCTCCTTCGCAATCTCAATCCAAACACGATCAATTTGTGGTTTAAGAAAATCAATTTCAACTCTAGCTCTTGCAATGCTAGGTCTCGTTCGACGAACCGTAGTTGCATTTAACGCTAGAAGTCTTCCAATTGAGCACATATCCGGCCAATCATCCTCGCATCAAACAGGTGATAAGGCAATTTATGAAGGAGAATCCGCACTGACGTCGACGGCTTATCCTTCCTCGCCTTACACACCGGCGACCAGCGCTCAAATCGGACCAATTTATCTCCAATTCTGGCTTGGTTTCTCGCTAATACTCTATTGCAATCCTCCTCATTCGAAAATTTAATCAAAACATTCATCGCATTCAGTAATCCAACATGTTCTTGGCCACGCACTGTATCTGAAAAAGAGCGTGTGAGAGTCGCAGGTAATCTCCTTCCATTATTTTGCTTGATTGCGTCCTGCTCTGGATTTTTTGAATTTTTCGAAGAATTTCCTTGATTATTTTAAACAGTTGGAACATATTCGTTGTTTTCTGGAACCGGCAATGCATCTCCTTGTTTATCCTGATCAATCGGAGTAGATGGAGGTGTTTTCTAGAGAGTTTGATCGTTCGGAGCAGACGATGTTTTCTGGAGAAATTTCAGCTTCCGGCGACCGTCTCTTCATCTCTGCCGGAGACGAAGTTTTTTTTTTTTTTTTTTTTTAACAATTCTTTTATTTAATATTAGTTTTAAAAAATATTTTAAAATATGGTGACTTGTTTGAAACTTGGAAAACTGGAAAATTAGACCAATTGCAAGAAATGTATTAGTTTAGGGATTCAATTGTAGGTTTTTTAGGTTTAGTGGCCTAATTGCATTATCATATGCAGTTCGGTGGTCTATTTGAGCCTTATTTCAAAAAAAAATTGATTAGTGGAGTAAAACGGTGCCACTAACAGCGTCGTTCGCAACCACAGCATAACAATTGTTATATCGTGCACCAGGGCGCACAATGTATTGTACGTCCTAGTCCAAAACGACGTCATTTTGTATATTTTTTATTTTTTTTTGAAAATTATGTTTCTTGTGTCTGCTGTTAATTTCTTAAAAAAAAAACTCATGTTTCAAATGTACATAATTGTATAATAGAATGTACATAATTGAAAAACAGAATACACATAACCTTTTTTGAAAGGATAACACACATAAAGTAACATAATACAAAATACACATAAACTTTTAACATAATACACTTAAACTCTTAACTCTAAAAAAAATCTCATATTTCGAATGTACATAATTGTATAACAGAATACACATAAACTCCGTCGCGTCAACTCCCCAAACAACTTAACAAAACGACGTCGTTTTGGGTAGGGCGGGTTGCACAATGCATTGTGCGCCATGGTGTACGATATAACGATTGTTATTGTTTGGACCATAACAAAAAGTACATTTTTAATATACGACAAGTACATTATGTGTGTATCGAATATACATTATACAAAATAATGTACTTTTAATACTCAAATAATATATTTTCTCTTAATACAATATACATTTTTAATATATTAAAAATACATTATTTGTGTACTAGATGTTCATTATTTAAAAGTATGATCTATACAATTGTGTGGATTATGATTCACAGAATAATGACTGTTCTATCAGTCATTGCAATTTCAAATGTAAATTATGTCATGGACCACGGTCCACCTTAAATTGAAGACCCTTGTCTAAAATGACATTCAAACTATATGCATGCAGTTAATCTATTATGTGCCTACAGTTAATAAATAGATTATGTGTAAGACACATAATATGTTAACTGCATGCACATAATATGTTAAGTGCATATACATAATATTTTAATTGTAGTATGCACATAATATATTAACTATAATGTAAGATGGACTATGGTTAGGGCTGTGCAAAACCCGTCCAACCCGAACAACCCGTCCGACCCGCCCCACTGCTTGGCTATCGGAGTGGATACCCGTACCCGAATCTCCTTACCCGATCCGCCATTCAATACGGCGTCGGTTTAGAAGGTTCGGATGGGGTGTACATTTTTGCCAACCGACCCGTCCGACCACCCGAACTATCCTAGGGTTCCCTAAGGCCTTGTATAATACGGCGTCGTTCCATCAATGTATATATACATGCCTTCCACCACTTGGTCTTCATTTTCTCATCCGCGCAGCTGACCTAGGGTTTGAGATCTGAGAACTGAGATCGCATCTCTCATTCTCTCGACTCTCAACTCTCTGTCTCTCTCACTCTCTCAGTCTCTCACTCTCTAAGAGTCTCAGACTCTCACTCAGTCACTCTCTTAGACTCTCAACTCTCTCAGAGTCTCACTCTCTCAGACTCTCAGTCTCTCAGAGTCTCAGTTCTCTCAAGAGTCAAGAACTCAAGACTCAGCACGCATCAGTCATCTCTGATTCTGTAAATCCGTAAGGTAAATCTCTAATCTCTTAATCTCTATTTCTCTAAGCTCTAATCTCTTACAGTCTTACTCTGTAATCTGTAATCTGTAATCTCTAAATCTCTAATCTCTTAATCTCTATTGTATAATCTCAGGGTTCTTAGAATCGAAGTGTTGCAATCTCTAATCTCTTACTCTCTGTCTCTGAGAGTCTAAGTGGTGGAAGCCGTGGTGATTACTGGTGAACTGGTGATTAGAAGCCCTTGTTCTCCCGGGATTATTTGGGAGAAATCAAGTAAGTCGTAAACCCTAGTTTTATAATTTATATATCTTCATTTACAATGAGTATGTGATGAATATTTGGTGATATATTCATATATTATGCTATTTGTTGGTGGAAGCCTTTTACAAACTGATTTCTAAATGTTGATTTTGTGAAATCTGGATTTTATGCCATGCAAATTTGTAATCTAACAATCCGAGTTAAAGGCTAAAATGTGAAATCTCCAGTGTGGAAATTTCCATTTATTGGTGGAAGCCCTTAACTCAAATCCAGATAATGATGATCTGGACTGAGTTCCTGAATCTGGATTTGTTTGTATAATTGTATATGTTATTATGTCTATCAGTTTATGGATGTATGACCCTTAATTGGTAATTGTTAAATCTGGAAAAATGATGACACAAACTACTATGTCCATGTGTCTGATTCTGGATATCTTTGTATGTTTAATTGTTTATTATGTAATTTATGTGGTCTCAGTTCTCTCAGTTCTCTGTGACTATCTGAATATCTGATTTTGTTCAATATGTGGAAGTGTAATATGTAATACTTCTATGTATGATTGTATGGTGGAAGCTTTAATATGATTGTACGATTTGTAATCTCCCTAAAATGTGGATACTGATGCCCATCTTTATAGATGGAAAGCATCAGTGCAACTGGCCACCCTCCAACCTCAACTGATGAGGAGCATGGAGTAGAAGCTCAAGGTACTGAGAGAAATCCTCAGACAAATCCTATGCCTTCTCCTCCTGTTGTTCCTACAAAGAAGAGGAAAGAGGTGGAGTCTAGATCTATAGTATGGGATCATTTTGAAAAGATCCGTGCTCCACCTGCTGAAGGTGAAACTGAGGGACTAGTAGTTGAGGGCAAATGCCTTTATTGTGCCAAAATTTATAAATGTGAAAGTAAAAAGCATGGCACTTCCTCTTTGAAAAACCATATGAAGGCCTGCCTAAAAAATCCTCATTGTAAGGACACAAGGCAGTCTCTTCTCACCTTTAATGCCTCTGGAACAGAAGCTTCTGAGGGGGTTTTGGGGACTTGGGTTTTCAACCAAGAGGCTATTAGGAGGGCATTGTGTGAGATGATCATTGTTGATGAACTTCCCTTTAGGATTGTTGAGGGAAATGGCTTTAGGAAATTCATTTTAGTTGCTTGTCCTAGGTTTCAAATCCCTTCTAGGTGGACCATTTCTAGAGACATTTATCAGATTTACCTAGATGAGAGAATAACCCTAAAAAAGTTGTTTAAGGTGAGCACCCAAAGGGTCAGCTTGACCACTGATACATGGACCTCTGTCCAAAGGATCAATTACATGTGCATTACTGCACATTTCATTGATGATCAGTGGAAGCTAAACAAAAAGATCATTTCCTTTGTCCCAATTTCTTCTCATAAGGGAGAGTACATAGCCAAAGCCCTTGAGAGTTGTCTTCTTGATTGGGGGATTAAAAATGTCTTCACTGTTACTGTTGATAATGCCTCTTCAAATGACACAGCTTTGGGGTTTTTCAAGAACAAACTTCTGTCTTGGGGTGGGTCTTCTGTTAGGGTTCAATATATGCACATGAGGTGCATAGCCCATGTGTTGAACTTAGTGGTCCAGGATGGGTTGAGATATGCAGGTCCTTCTGTTAAGAAAGTTAGAGATGTTGTGAGATGGGTGAGGAGTTCTCCTGCCAGACTTAAGAAGTTTAGAGAGATTGCTGTGCTTAATGGGGTGGAAGCCAAATGTGCATTACAACTTGATGTTCCAACAAGATGGAACAGCACATACATGATGTTTAACACTGCCCTTCAATACCAGAGGGCCTTTGAAGCTTATGAGAATGATGCCTCATTGAATGCTGACTTATCTGATTCTATTCCAAATTTTATGGATTGGCTTTCTGTGCAAAGCTTAGTCCATTTCCTGAAAGGCTTCTATGAGATGACTGTGAGAATATCTGGTTCTCTCTATGTCACTTCAAATACTTTCTTTTCTGAGATTTCTGACTTAGGTTGCATGCTGGATGACATGGTTAACTCTGTTTCAACCTCTGAAAAGGTAAACACTAAACTGTTAACATTTTTCTGAATGTGTTTGTATGCATCTGTTAATTTTTTCTGTGTTATGTCTGTTTTATAGGAAATGGGGTCCCATATGAAACAAAAATTTGAAAAATATTGGGGAGATCCTGAAAAAATGAACTTCTTGATATTCTATGCCAATATTTTGGATCCTAGGGATAAGATTGAGTACATGCCTGCCCAATTTGCCCAGTTGTATGGTGATGAAAAAGGAAAATCATGCTTTGAAAAGGTTCAATCTTCTATGGTTCTGCTGTTTAATGATTATACAGCCACCTACCATGTGCAGTCTGCATCCCCTACTGTGCAACCTACCCAATCTGAACCTGTCCATTCTCAAACTTCAGTTGGAAAACCTCAGGCTAGAATGAAAAGCCAGCTTAAAAAACAGAGAATGGAGACTGGTGGAAGCAGTAAAGAAACTGAACTCCAGATTTATCTAAGTGAAAAATTAGTGGAAGATGAAGAAAATGTGGACTTTGATGTCCTAAGATGGTGGAAGGTTAACAGTGATAGATTTCATATACTCTCTAGAATGGCAAGGGATGTGCTGGCTGTTCCCATTTCAACTGTTGCCTCTGAGAGTGCATTCAGTACTAGTGGTAGGGTATTAGATCCCTTTAGGAGTTCCTTAACTCCTAAAATTGTTGAAGCCCTAGTATGTGCACAAGATTGGTTGAGGGCACCCAATCATCCAATCTCTGTTGAGGAAAACTTGAATGATGTTGAAAGACTAGAGAAGGGTACCTTTTCTAACTTTTTAGGTTTCAACTTTAGAAATTGTTAATTGTTACCTTTATTCTAAACTATTTTTTGTTTATCCTTTTTGTGCAGAATTGTCCACTGGAGCTGCTGGTTCTTTACCAAGTGCTGTTGGAACACTCCCAACAATTGCTGTAATACTTTTATATAACATTGCTTTCTGACTTTCTGTTTAGTTTGATTGATAAATGTGTGGACTCTTTGAGGCAACTCAGGTAAGATTCCAGAACTGCTAATTGCTAAGTAGCTTGGTAACTTTTTTATAAATGTTGCTGCCCTTAGGCCTTAGCCCTTTACTCAGTTACATCTCTGGAATTCTGGTATATCACTTCCCTTCCTCTCATATTCTTCTTTCTGTTTAGTTATTATGGCTATGATGATGCTTCCACCATTTGTCTGAATTAAAAGGACTTTGGGTGTTTGGTATGTTGCTCTGAGACAAAACTCATGAAGCAATTTCCCCCCAACTCTAAAATGATATGAAAAAAAGTAATCTGAGCCTATCTTATTAATTATTATTAGTTCTCTACTTCTCTTTGTCTTTATTGGCTTTAAAGTTTAAATCGTTTAATGGTTTTATAATTGAGCAGGAAGATGAGGAATGGATGAATGCTGAATGCTGACTGCTGAGTACTTTAGTAATTAGTATTTAGTACTTAGTAGTTTAGTGTTGTTGATTTTCTCATTTTGTGAACTTCATTTTTGCTTTTTGAACTGCAATATGTAATTATGTAATTATGTATGTAAATGCCTACATAACTTTGGTAATTTAGTTTAGGGTTATTACAATATTACTTATTAAGTTTCAACATTTTTAAAGTTTTTTTTTTATTCTGGTATGTTTTATAATCCGACTGCAAACCGAAATCCGAACCCCAACCCGACCGTATCCGAACAGGTGAAATCCGAGAGGATTTCCCTCTTAATTCGAACGGATTGGGGTAGTTTTCCCCAATCCGAAATCCGATCGGATGGACGGATTGGCCATCCGATCCGTCCGAACCCGACCGATGCTCAGACCTAACTATGGTCCATGGTATAACAATTGAATTTCAAACAATAAATATTCGAGCTTATAGGATCAACGTCTATCTTGCATTATAGATAACGTGATGGAGACAAAGACGAATTCTCTCTCGGACCAAGCTCCGCCGGAAGCGACCGATCGGTCGCCAGAGGACCAAGACTTGCTGGAACGGAGCACTAGAAAGACTAAGAGACTAAGAGAAAACCCAACCCCAGCTAACTCTGCTCGAATTGAAGACACAACCATGAAAAGTAACCCCTCGGCGGAGATTTCCACACCGGACTCAAGCCGGTGGACAACCCCAGCGGTGACCCCCAGCCAGGCTTGGACTGAGAGAAGGGAGAGTGCTGCAAAGGGAACGGCGATCGATTCTGATGATGATAAAATGACTGAGGAATGTCTACGTTCTGAGTACCCGGTGATTCTGGTTTCGAAAGAAGAAAAGGAAAGACTGCGTAGGCCCTGGAGAAGGTCGCTCATCATCAAGCTTTTGGGTAGAACAGTGGGTTATAATTTCTTGCTACAAAGACTTCAGCGGATGTGGAGAACTGATGCATCCTTCGATCTAATCTCTCTGGACCAAGATTATTTTCTGGTAAGATTTGAAAACCTAAAAGACTATGAATCTGTGAAATTTGGAGGTCCATATATGGTGTTTGGTCATTATCTTGTCTCTCAGGAATGGGTACCAAATTTTGTCCCAAAGAACAACAAAGTGCGCAAGATGCTAGTCTGGATTAGATTCCCAGCCCTACCCATTGAATACTTCGATGATATATTCTTGAAGAGGATTGGAACGCAAATCGGACGGCCTATTAAAGTTGATACTACCACCAGCTTGGCCTCCAAAGGCAGATTCGCAAGGGTATGCGTTGAAGTAGACATCACAAAGCCACTCGTCTCTAAATTTGTCTTGGACTTTCAAGAATGACCAATTGAGTATGAAGGCTTCCATATGGTTTGTTTCGAATGCGGTTTATACGGCCATCGCCAAGATCATTGTAGCAAGGAAGGTCCCAGTACCGCAACTGTCCAGACGACAAGCGATAAGGAAACAGGTTCGCAGAACAGCCCGGCGATAATTAAACAAGGACCTCCTGGCAAATATGGAGCATGGATGTTGGTGACGAGGAAAGATCGTAGGAATTTCAACAGGAACAAGAACTTTGCAGCCCCAGGAGACCAAAGAAATGATCAACAACCCGCAACCAAGGGTAAAGAGCCAGTTGTGGAAGACATTGTCACTCAATCCAGATTCTCGTCTCTTGCGGATTTAGAGGAAAACCACCAGACCGTACCAACTGTTCAGCCCGCGATACAGACATCGTACTCCCATCCTCAAACCTCACCAAGGATCAGAAGGAACGATCCATCATCCCGTAACTTGACGGATCGCACTCAGCCTATTGAACAAGATTCTCAACATCCCTTCCAGTTTCATTCTCTGCCCAGAATTAGGACAACGGCCAGACTGGTGTCTAATGAGACTGACCAGATAGGCATGCCATCACAGCAGAGACCAAGAGCCCTAACATCAACACCTCGGTACCCAAGGCAAGGAACTCGTGGGGGATTCAGGGGTCGAGGTGGCAGAGGTGCCACTCCCAATCAAGCGGCAGCAGAAAGAGAACACACGGTGGTCCATGGAACGTATGAAGGGAGAAGCATTTCAACAACAACTGTTTACCATGATGAAGGAACCTCCTCAACAGTGGCAGAACTTGAAAACAACTTCAAACAAAATCCCCCAGACACGGATCCGTTACTGTCTACCTCCAGAGAGCCTCCTGATATATCCATGAGTGATATGGACCGTGTTGCTGGCCAAGATGGCCATTCTGATATAATGCGTTCTTAAACGCTCCCTTCTTTTTGTTTGTTTTTATGATTAGTGTCATATGGAATTGCCAGGGTGCAGCTTCAAGGAAGTTCATTCGCACCCTAAAACAGTTTATTAGGGATCATAATCCCAATTTAATATGTCTACTAGAGACCAAAGTTTCTGGTTCTCATGCAAACAAAATATGTTTTAATCTAGGCTTCGATGAGTGGTTTCGAATCGAAGCAGTAGGCTTTTCTGGAAGAATTTGGGTTCTTTGGAAGAACTCCCTCTCAATTGAGATCTTATATACTCACCCTCAATTTGCTCTTTTACAGGTTAAAGAAACATCTACCCAAATATGGACACTTGCGGTGGTTTATGGAAGTCCAAACCACACTCTACGCAGAAGACTTTTTGCTGATCTCACAGCTGAAGCATTAGAACTTAGAGGACCTTGGCTCGCTGCTGGAGATTTTAACTCAGTGACATACTATGAGGAAACCACCAATCCTGCTAGTTACTCCCAAGCTAGGTGTTCAGATTTCAATAAGTGGATCTTTCAAGAAGGCCTGATTGACCTAGGTTTTGAAGGCCCCCAATATACATGGATGAGAGGAAATAGCCCAGAAACATTCAGGGCAGCTCGCCTCGATAGAGCATTAAGTAACATTGATTGGAAGCTGGATTTTCCGAACGCTACAGAGAAGCATCTACCAATAATCGGTTCAGATCATGCCCCTCTCCTCATCAACACAGACAAAGTTGCGCAAGTATTTAGAACTAAGACCTTCAGGTTCAATATGGCATGGACAACACACAATGACTTCAATAAACTAGTTGCACAAAACTGGAATAATGATCTAGATTTATCCACCGACAACCAGAATATGGCAGAAGCACTATATAAGTGGAATAGGGAGTCCTTTGGCAATATCCACCAAAGGAAAAAACGCCTCTTAGCTAGAATTGAAGGAGTACAACGAAATCTGGCCAGACATAATCGGGCTGATTTACTACGATTGGAGAAGAATTTACGCGGAGAATTAGATGAGGTGCTATATCAAGAAGAGCTACTTTGGTTTCAGAGATCAAGAGAATAATGGATTACATCTGGGGACAGAAATACGAAGTACTATCACGCAGCTACTACAGTCAAAACAGGCACAACGAGAATCAAGGCTTTAAAGGATGATAACGATCTTTGGATTACAGATATGCAGCTACTTTTAAATCATGTAAAGAGCTACTTTATGGACCTTTTCACAGCTGATAACCAGGCTCAAGCTCTTACATTGACCCAAGGTCTGTTCCCAACATTATCACCATCTGAGTGGCATGAAATAAACGAACCCTTTCAAATTGAGGAAATAAGATCAGCACTCTTCGATATGGCCCCAAGCAAAGCACCAGGTCCTGATGGATTTAGCGCAAATTTCTACCAAAAGTCATGGAATACAGTCGGGGAGAGCCTGAATGCCCATTGCCAAAAGTTCTTCGACTCCGGCAAGCTACCAATCGGATGTAATGACACCCTGATCTCACTTATACCAAAGATTACCAACCCGGAAACAGTCAAGCAGTTGCGGCCTATTGGACTATGCAATGTCACATACAAGCTGCTGACAAAAGTGATGGCACAAAGACTGAAATCAGTTGCATCAAAACTGATCGGACAGCATCAATCTAGCTTCATTCCAGGACGTGATATTATCGACAATATCCTTGTATACCAAGAGGCATTGAATTCAATGAAAGCTAAGAAAGGACGAATTGGATGGATGATGATCAAGATAGACCTTGAAAAAGCTTATGATAGACTCTCATGGCCATTCATTGAGGACACTCTTAAAGATATTGGTTTTAACCATGATTGGACAAGGAACATTTGTGAATGTGTGACGACCTCAAGACTAGCGGTGCTGTGGAATGGTCACAAATCAGAATGGTTCAAGCCGTCCCGAGGAATCAGACAAGGAGACCCCATATCTCCCCTCTTATTTGCACTATGTATTGAAAGACTCAGTCACATAATTGTGGAATCAGAAGCATCCGGCAAATGGAAAGGTATTAAACTATCTAGAAACGCTCCTAACATTTCCCATCTTTTCTTTGCAGATGACTTAGTCTTATTCGGGGAAGCCACAGTAGAACAAGGGCTGGAAATGAAAAGATGCCTTGACCTCTTCTGCGCAAATTCTGGACAGAAAGTAAACCCACAGAAGTCAACGATCTATTTTTCAAAAAATACGATGCCTGCACAGCAAAAAGCCATTGCTCAATCAATTGGTTTTCAAGGAGTGTTGGACCTTGGTAGATATCTTGGCATGCCATCCTTCCATGGCCGAGTAAGCAGCGAGACATTCACCGATTTAATCGAACGCATCCGAAAAAGACTCACGGGATGGAGAGCCAAATCCTTATCTTTAGCCGGAAGGCAGGTCTTGGCACAATCAGTACTATCAGCAATTCCCTATTTTGCCATGCAGTCTTCGCTACTACCAATAGGGATCATCAAGACCATTGAAAAACTAATCAGAAACTTTCTGTGGGGTAGCAAAGATGGGGAGAAGAAAGCACATCTGGTGAAATGAGATACAATAACACAATCCAAAAGTCATGGAGGTTTGGGAATCCGGAAGTTGGAACAAATGAACCTCGCGTTCTTAGCTAAACTTGGATGGAGAATTTTAAATAATGAAGACCGGCTTTGGATCAAAATCTTTAAAGCAAAGTATGGACTATCTTCAAACGATTGTAGCTCATGGACTGCCAAAACAAATATGTCCAATGCCTACAAAGGAATCCTCCGAGCAGTCCCCATCCTTAAAAAGGGAGTCAGAATTTATGTGAGAAATGGCAAGAACACTGCTTTTTGGACCGATACCTGGCTCTGGGACAACCCCCTGATCGAGACTACCAATTGTGAAGTCCCGGAATATGAGCTGCAAAGGTCAGTTGCGAGTTATTGGTCACCAGCAAGAGGATGGAGATGGGAACAGGTAGCTAATTTTCTCCCTAATTCCGCAATCGACAGATTAGCAGGTTTTATAATCAATGAAGATCCTGAACTCAATGACTGCCCCGGTTGGTCCAAAGAAGCATCCGGAATATACTCAGTCAGCTCCGCCTATAATATTGCTATTGGCGAATCACTAATCGAGCAGGAAAAAATATGGGAGCGCATCTGGAAACTCAAAGTTCCAAACCGAATTCGCTTATTCATCTGGCTGCTTAAGCATGATAGGATCATGACCAATTCGAACAGAGCTAAAAGCGGACTCACGGATAGCGACAAATGTTGGCACTGCACCGAAATAATTGAAGACGTAGACCACGTAATCCGTAAATGCCCTGTTGCAGCGGAAGTATGGAATGCAATTGGCCTCCCTAGACTCCAGCCAGATAACCTTCCCTTCTCTACATGGCTCGATGATAGCATCTCTATGAAGCATGATGGCAGAAATCAATCAAGCGTCAACACCACTTGTGCAATAACTGCGTGGTGGATTTGGAAATGGAGAAATGATGCCATTTTTAACTCCGCCACAAAACCCTTGCAATTTAAGATAGCTTGGATAAAATCACAAGTTAAGGAAGTGGAATCTGCTTTTGCAAGAGCAGGCAAACCAGGCACCATGGAAAACTGCTATACATGGAGCAAACTTTGTTGGACTAAACCACAGGGAGGCTTTGTGAAGATCAACGTAAATGGATCTGTCAATCCCATCACATTGAAGGCAGGAAGTGGTGGAGTAATTCGGGATAACACCGGAGATTGGATATATGGTTATGTACACAACATCGGTTGCTGCTCACCACCGGAAGCAGAAGCATGGGCCCTTTTAAAAGGAATACAACTTGCAGCCTCCTTGGGATACAGAAAGGCTCTCTTTGAATGTGACGCTTCACTACTACCGGACTACATCAACAACAATTTCCTTCCCACTACGGCGATGCATAATGTCTTAGAAGCATGCAAGAAGGAACTCCGCTATTTCGAAGTTTGGCATGTAACATCAATAGCTCGGGAGCAGAACCAAGTGGCAGACTGCCTAGCAAAAATATCACACCGTTTCACCAGAGGTATACACCTGTTTAGTAGTCCACCCATAGAACTTCTTGGACTTTTAGAGGATGATACATTATCAGTCCCCATCTGGCGCAACGCTCGAAACATGTAATATGTGTACTATATTGGATATCCCTTCCTATCAATATAAAAAAATCTTGCATTATAGATATGGACCAGGACCAGAGTCATCTTACATTATAGACTAGGGATAAAATTGACAATAATCACGTACAAAGGGTAAACGAATAAAGTATTAGAATAAAGGGTGTTTTTTTATTTGTAATAAAATGATGTTAAGTAGGTCTCGAATACAAGCCCAACTAAGGAGATATTACAATTTCTAAACAAATTAGTATAGATGTCCAAATTAAAGAGAAATAATACAGGTGATTTAAGAAAGTCATGTGGTCTGTTTTTTTTTTTGGTACCCATGATTCTTATCGCTGAATACAGTGATTAATATTGTAAGTTCCTTTTTCTGAGTAAAAGAGCTGACCTGAAAATTTAAGGTTGCTTTATATCCAAAACTAAGGATTGAATCTATGACATTTGGTTAAGGATTCACCATTACACCTTGAAATGTTGAACTTTATGCATATCCATCTTTTGATCCATACTACTCTCTTCTTTACATTTTGACTCCAAACTTTCAACCTCTATGTTCAAGCCCATTCACCCAATTGAGCGACAAATTATGCAATGGACCTGGATTTACATTGCAAGGTGAACTCAAGTCAAAATACACAATTTATATACTGAATGTTCACAATTTACATACTGAATATTCACAATTCAAATTGTGATCGAATATTCAATATGTAAATTGTGAACATTTAATATATAAAAATTGTGAACATTCAGTATGTAAATTGTAAATATTCAGTATATAAATTATTTATTTTTTAACCTAAATTCACCTTGCAACATGGACCGGTCCAGATAATAATTTGCCCCCAATTGAGTGTTATGATTAGTTCAAGAATGTTATACAAGTCCAACTATGTTGCCCATAGAACATATGTTGATTTATTACTCTTACACACTTTAACATTCACTTCCATGCTCATGTTCTAAACCCAATTGTGTGATGTTAAAAAGGTTTCATACTTTCATGCCACTTTATTAACACAATTTCCTTCTCTGATCTACTTCTTGTCCAATATACATAATTTTTTATCATCAATATTTACTCAATTCTCTAATTTTTTCTTTTTCTATTTTTCAATTTTTTTGTCTCCATTGTCTATTTCTTAATATATATTTGAGAAAATGACACTTTTCCCCCCTGTGTTGTTTACTAATAGTACATTTTCCCCCTGTGTTGTTTATGTAACCACTTTATCCCCCTCAATTATTTTTGAAGTGGCTATTTTTCCCCCACTCCGTTAAGTAAGTGTTAAGGTTGTTAAATATGAGGGTGAAAATGACATTTCACTACTTATTATTATTATTATTATTATTATTATTATTATTATTATTATTATTATTATTATTATTATTATTATTATTATTATTATTATTATTATTATTATTATTATTATTAGGGTGAAGTGCCAAATAGCACCACGAACCAACAACGAAATGTCATCCCGCACCCTAATCTTACATAAGTGATTATTCGATTCACAAACTAAAAAAATTTGTTCACCTAGTATTTTTTACAGGTTTCCCTGTTGCCTTGGTGACATGGCTCCGGTAAAAATATGACGTGGAAGTGATTGTGTTTATTTATAACAGAGTCTTCTTATTCTTCTTCCTATCGGAAAGCTACAGAGCCGTATTCTTCTTCTTCCTATCGCAAAGCTCCAACAACGCATTCTTCTTCTTCCTATCGCAAAGCTCCAGTCGTCTTCTTCTTCTTCCTATCGAACCCACAGCTCTACAAGATGTCTTCTTCCTCAACTTCATCACGTGTTAGAGTAAATATGGAGTACGAGCCAAGTGTGTATTGTAATTGTGGGTTGAAAGCTCCAATTTGCACAAGTAGAGAATCGGGAAAGCAATTCTTTGGGAGTCAAAGATGGAAGGTACGTAGTTAGTGAAATTTTGTATGAATTTTGAGTTTTCAATTGTATTGCAATTTAAAACTAGGGTTTGTTCGTTGTTTGGGTATTTTATTTGGCTATTTGATTTTGGTAATTTGATAGCACTGCATATATGCAATTTGATAGCTTTGGTAATTAATTTGATTTTGGTAATTTGATAGCACTGCATATATGTAATTTGATAGCTTTGGTAATTAATTTGATTTTGGTAATTAAAGCTACGGTTTGTTCATTGTATAGGATGGCAATGGATGTGATTTTTTTCTTTAGAAGGATCACAGTGCACGAAGGGTTGAAGGTGAGGATGAAGACATAAAGAAGATGGTGGTGTCTTTGAGGTCTAAAATTACAGATTAGGGCTTAGGGCTTAAACTAGGCGATTGGGTTTGCGATTACGGATTTCGGTTTGCGATTAAGGATTTGGTTTCAAGTCGCGATTCGGGATTGCGATTATGAGGAAGAGAATCGAAGAAATTTTGTTGGACCATGTTCTTTTGTCGATTTGGGATTTGGATCGCCTAAATTATTACATTAATACACATTTTTTTATCGCCTGACTTGGGATTTGGGATTTGGATCGCCTGACTTAATATCCTAAATAATGGATGCCACATCAATACACATCTCTGCCACATCTACTAAATACGACACATCGCACCCAAGTCAGCGCCACGTCACCGACTTATAACCTTTAACTTGAGGGTAACCTATAAAAAATGCTAGGTGAATAATTTTTTTTGGTTTGTGAATCGAATAATCACTTATATAAGATTATGGTGCGGGATGACATTTCGTTGTTGGTTCATGGTGCTATTTGGCACTTGAGCCTTATTATTATTACTAGCATTTCGTACGCGCGATGCGCGAAAACTTATGCCCAATATTAAAATATTTGTAAGTAACAAAATTTAAAAAATTAGTTAAAATTATGTTTAGCAATTTCTTAAACTGATGATACTTTTGAATTATCATATATTTGAATAATATAGTGATCAAAACAAAAAAAAAAAAATTATACTTTTATATAATAATAATTTACAAATAATACTAAGCAACACTCACATATATGATATATTGATATGGATACACAAATAATATACATACATATTTTATATATATATATATATATATATATATATATATATATATATATATATATATATATATATAAAATTTAACATTCATATAAATATTTAATTAAAATATAATTTATAATTAAATTAATTGTTATATGATCATTTTAATAAAATTATAATTAAAAATAGGAAAAAGATATGATAGAGGTAGGTGTATGGTAAGATTGGTAGATACATTAAAAACTAACGGTATTATAACGGTGTAAGGGTAATTTTGTCCAATGCAAATGAATGTACAACAATTAAAGCACAATGTATACATTTATTAGCATATAAAAAGGGACAAAAATCAAGGACATAACTTGTATTGACACTTATTATGTTTTTAGATTATTATTAATGAACGACTCCACCCAACGCTCTAATATACTGCAGTTTGCAAACCAAATTCATTGCTAATAATAATAATAATAAGTCCCACCCAACGCCCTAATATATTGCAGTACTTCACGTCTAAAATGCACAGTTATATTGCAAACCAAATTCATTAATAATAATAATAATAATAATAATAATAATAATAATAATAATAATAATAATAATAATAATAATAATAATAATAATAAGTGAAATGCCATTTTTACCTTCATATTTAACATCTCTAACACTTATTTAACGGAGAGGGGGGAGAAAATAGCCACTTCAAAAACAATTGAGGGGATAAAGTGGTTACATAAACAACACAGGGGAAAAAAGTGCTATTAGTAAACAACACAGGGGAAAAAGTGTCATTTTCCCTATATATTTTTTTGAAGAACAGGGATTAATTCATTAAATCTGAGAAAAGAATCGGAACAAGATAATGGGGAGGACTGTCAAATCACTCCCCGCAACTGACACCGAAACGGCTTCCCGAGCTAGCGTATGGGCAGCACAATTCGCAGATCGCTTAACGAAATCAAAGTAAATGTATTTTTTTTCTATTTCTTTTAATAGATAATTTGGTTAATGCACTAATTTTACACAAAAACTTGTGTGAGACCGTCTCACGGATCTTTGTCAGTGAGACTGGTCGGGTCAATATGAAGTATAATGTTTAGTACTCCGTATTACATTTGCTATTATAAGTATTACATTTGCATATTAATTTGATCTATCTCACAAATAAAGATATGTGAGACGGTATCACAGAAGCGTTACTCCTAATTTTACACTTAGTGTGAGTACATATGGCCATATGGGTGCAAAATTTGTTGAATTTAAGATATGGAATCGGTCAACAAAAAGTTGAATGGGAAAGGGGTCAATAATATATTGGGTAGGTAATTGAGCTTCAACTGAATTTGGTATTCAGCATTTTACGTTTGAACTTTTGTGTGAGTGGTTGAAAGGAAACATGGTTGTTGTAACTATATTTTTTACATGGCAATATTAATGGTACATGTTTTTAATATTACAATTAAAAATTCGAATTTGGTCAAACATAATTTAATGTATATCATTAGTAGAAGGGAAGAAAAAACAATTTATTTATTTATTTTTATATAAATAAATGTATTTAAAAAAAAAAAAAAAAAAAAAAGTGTGCACATCAGCGCTCCACATCATATTTTATTGGTTTATACTTGGCTATTGGGTTAAATTGTACCGATTTGCAATCGTTATACCGTACACAGCTATGTGCGCCCCGCACCTTCTAAAACGAGGTTTTATATTCTGTTATAAAATGTTATACATTCGAACACAGGAGATTTTTATCCTTTTAAAAAAGATTATGTGTTTTCAAGTATAAAATTCTGTATTTTCTATTATATATAACTCTGTACATTCGAAACATGGAATTTTCAGTTATAAAATTTTGTGTTTTCAGGTATAAAATTCTGTGTTTTCTGTTATATAATGCTGTGTTTTCAGTTATGAAATTATGTGTTTTCTATTATAAAATTGTGTGTTTTTTTATAGAGAATATTTGTTTTTTTAAATGATTATTTTGTATGCATTCATTATCTATCAATCAAGAACTTGCAGTGTAATAATTGTTTAAAGAAATAATTATATTTATGCATGTATTTGGTGTCCATGCATGTTATTGTCTGTCTCTCAAGTTGTGTGCGAACTTCAACAATTTAATTTAAATTATAAGGAGACAACAGAACTGAATTTATGGGGAAATTATCGGTTTTAAACAATTATTAATATAATAATAATTTTAAAAACAGATAAAACAATATTCCCCCCACAACACGGCCTTCTTTGTCTCATTGATCAAGGTAAATGAATAAATAAATAGTGAAGTGTGTGTATATATATTTATACTTATGGGACAAGGAAGTCTAGGGCCATGCATGTGCAGTGAGAGTTAGTAGCCTATAATGGTCATGAGAATGTATGGATTAATATCATCCCTTCATTTCAAATGATCAAAAGATGCAAGATATTTTTATAATTGTAATATATATATATATATATATATATATATATATATATATATATATATATATATAAGAAACGGATTCTCAAGTAAAAGAAGAGGACTAATTTGATTTATCCATTTGAATATATTTTCGATTGAGGATTGCCGAAAAAATAAAGACAAAAGTGATGGGAGACCCAAATGGATGGATCATGTCGTAATTATAGAAATGTTATTGCCTTCTGCCTTTTGTCCATTTTAATTTTCTCTTTATTTTTCAGTAATTCTTAACCGTTGATATACCAAAATTGATGAATCATATCATATCAGTTCTCACTTCTTACATAGAATCGCACACACACAAATCTAATAAGAGTCAATAAATTATTATTTTTTTAATCAAAAGGGGGTGGAAACCCCAAGCTGAACAACCTACATAATTAAATAAGCACGCGGCATGTCACAAACGCACACATCCGGTCATCATCAACTAACAAGGTTCTTCAACCCCTCCGGAAGAGCCTCAAAGACGCACCAGTCCACCTCCTGCGAAGCGTCCATGCAAGCCAGTCGATCCGCCACCAAAATGGTTCGGAAGCTGATTCTCCTGAATTTCTCTTTTTACTCTTTTGATGAAATTAATGATTTGGTGAATGAGACCTCTCAAGAGCCATTTCTCTTGAATCTCGGCGGACAGTCACGTCCATGGTTGTATTAAAAAATAAAATAAAAAAGATACATGTCAACATCATATAAACTTAACCTACTAAACAAGTCAATTTAGACTTAATTAAACAATTTTACCTGTGTAGAAAACTTAAATGAAACATTTTTTACTTAGGGACCCAATTGTGCTATTCAGTTGACTTAATGGGTCAATTTGACCTTTATTCCATTTTTCAATAATCACTAAATTTATAAATTAAAGAAAGAAAAATTTTGCCTGCAAAAATCAGTAGACAACATTTGGGAGAAGAGACAAAGGTTTAAACCTCAGCACGTGTTAGTGTATGTCAAAAAAATTATTATTAATAGAAAATGGCAATCATTATCTTATTTAAAAACTAACGCTCTAATTTTCTACTTATAATAATAGCTCATATATATAATTCCTTGCGTCAATTTTCCATAATTCACATATATTAGCTGCCAACACGAAAACTAAAATTGCAAGTTTTCCGACTTTCTTTACCAACCCACAACAGTCCATTGTTTTATGAGTCGGCAAGAAATCAATTTTTCTTCTAACCCCATTCTTAGCCTCTTAGCTTAGCTTCAAAACAATACAACAAACAAAATTCTCCCAAGAAAAAAAAATTCTCTCTCACTGCACGCCGGCAAAAATGAAGCACGGCGAGGCTATAATTGTTGTGTACGATGTTGTGTTGGTTGTTCTTTCCATCACCCTCATAATTCTCGGCGTTCTTCTCTTCGTATGCTGCAAGAAGAAGAGGCCTGCGGTTGAGGATGATGATGATGAGGGGATTGGTTGCCATAAAGCGGCGAAGCTAAGTGCGGCGGCGTATACTTTGATGGAGATGGACGCCGCCACGGATGGGTTTAACCCGCGGAGGATCATCGGAAAAGGGCGGCTGGGGGTGGTGTATTCCGGGGTGCTGCAGCCGGAAGGGGAGCTGGTGGCGGTGAAAAGATTCCACCCGCGGTTGGTTTTGAGCAACGCCGCCGGGTTTGGGTTCTCGTCGGTTCTCCGGTGGCTGTCGTTGGCCGATCATCCCAACCTGGTCCCCATTCTGGGCTTCTCCGAGGCTCCCGGAGAAAGAATCGTGGTGATGGAGTACGGCGGGATGCTGAGCTTGGAGTTTTATCTCCACCAGAACCCCGACGCGGCGGCGCTCCTCCACTGGTCGCGGCGGCTGAGGGTGGCCGCCGGGGTGGCGCGTGGGTTGGAGTTTCTTCATGAAGGAATGGTACCGCATATAGTCCACGGATGCGTGAAGGCATCGAATGTTTTGATAGATGTGGAATTCTCTGCTAGATTATGTGACTATGGGCTATATTTCTTGGCATCAAATGAGAGACAAGAGGTTATAGGGTATGTTGATGAAGAGTATTGGGTGGAAGGGAGAGGGGGTTCAAAGGAGAGTGATGTGTATGGGTTTGGGGTGGTTTTGTTGGAGCTTTTGAGTGGAAGAAAGAGTCAAGAAGGGTTACTTGTGAAGTGGGCTTTGCCTTTGATTAAAGAAATGAGATTTGGTGAGGTTTTGGATCCTAGAATTGCAATTCCTTGTGACATTAACCCTCTTGTTAGGTTGGCTAAAGTGGCTTCAGCTTGTGTTGGAAACTCTAGGAAAAGTAGGCCTACTATTGTACAAGTGGCTGCAATTCTAAACAATTTAGAAACTGAATTGAATCTATGATTCAAATTGAGCATTAGTCTCGATAAGCATTTTATCATGTCAATCAATATCAGCAAATGTCATATGTGACTGTAAAACAAACATTAGTCTCAATTAGCATTTTAGAAAATTCAAATCTCTAGAGTTTGAATGAAATGAATGGATCAAGAAATTGGTGAAGAGTGGAATTGAATCTGGAAATTTGATGGTGTGATGTGCTGGAAACCCAAAACTATGGGATTTTGTATGGAGGAAAATCAGCAGATACTGCGAAAATGGTGAAACGCCAAAATGCAGAGTTTGGGCGGTGGATTTGTCTTCACTTCAATCAACTCTTTGTCTATATGTATATATAATTGAATGGGCTATTCTTGTTCGGTGGTAAATGGGGGACCTTTTGAATGATATTCGCTTTCCGTTTGTCATTTTATAACTTGTTAGAATACATTGTAAACAAATACTATAATATTTGTTCATAACTATTTTCTCAATTTACTAAAGCATAAAAATACAAAAAATTAATACCACCTCAAATCATACCTGAATATTTGATACGAAAAACTTGATACAAATCAACATCATGTAATTCAAAACAAGCTGCAATGAAGGAGCATAAACAGCAAATGCAGATTCAGTGAACGCACATTAAATTTATCTAATGAACAGTGCAAAAACATAATAACGCATTAGTCAGATCATCTGAGCAGATTCAAAGAGATGAAGACGGGAAGAAATTATAGAAAAACGTTAGCAATTTGCATAGAACAAAATCATATCCACGGAGAGAATTGAATCAATTAGTAATAGTATCAATCAATTCCAACGGATTTCATATGACAAACCACAGATTCGAGAAATTAGTAATAGTATCAGTCGATTTCCTTGAATCAATTAGTAAAATATGGAGCAGTGAGGTGTAGGAGAATTCACAGAAATCAGTAGTCATATTTCATAGATTTGATGTGACAAACCACAGATTCGAGAAATCAAAAGTCATATTTCATAGAAAGAGGTGAGATTAGATATAAGTGCTCTGAACTAAAACAATTTCCCGGCCTCTGCACATCTAGGTTTCGGCCGCTAGAATATCTACGATGTTGCATTTATGCTCTCTCTCCCCTGATTCTCCTCGCGAGCTGGATGTCTTTCGGCATGATTGTGACTCTCTTAGCGTGAATGGCGCAGAGATTGGTGTCCTCGAACAGTCCGACAAGGTAGGCCTCAGCAGCCTCCTGAAGCGCGGCCACGGCGGAGCTTTGGAAGCGGAGATCGGTCTTGAAGTCCTGAGCGATCTCACGAACCAGGCGCTGGAACGGGAGCTTACGGATCAGGAGCTCGGTGGACTTCTGGTACTTTCGGATCTCACGGAGAGCCACGGTTCCTGGCCTGAAACGATGAGGCTTCTTCACACCGCCGGTGGCCGGAGCCGACTTCCTAGCAGCCTTAGTGGCTAGCTGCTTCCTTGGCGCCTTGCCTCCGGTGGACTTGCGGGCGGTTTGCTTCGTACGAGCCATTGACAATCTAGGGTTTCTAAAGCTCAAAGGATCTAAACGACTGAAATCAGTGAACGAATTCGGACTTGATGAAATTTTCCGTGAATTTGGGTGCGATTTATAGGAGGGCGGTTTGAAAAGTGAAGCGGGAACCCGGGAAATAAATATGTAATTTATGAAATCGTGATCGTTGATTATCTGTGGTGATTGACGAATGAGATTAACTTTCTTAGGATCGATGACGTGGACATGAAGGAAAAGATGCGAGCCGCTAGTTTCAATAAGATTAGATTTTTAATCGACGGTAGTGCATGATGGTTCTGCGGATTGATGACATGGAAACTTTGCATTTTAATTGGCAAATTACCACCCTGGATTTTTTTTTTTTTTTTTAAGAAAAAAAACACTAAACAATATGTAAATGACTATTTAAATGATTGGTACCGATAGTTTCAACTAATTGGTAGGGGTACTAAGAGCATCTTTAATGGGGCTTCAAATTTTCAAATTTTAACCTCATATCATCATTTTTGCAACTCCAATGTGAGTCTGTAAAATTCCATAACACCAAAATGTTTGGCGTTAATGAACAGTGTAGAAAATGTATCATTTTGCCCTTGTTTTTTTTTTCTAATTACAATTGTATCCTTTATTTGTTTTATATGCAATTTTTTATTTTGCTAAATACTTATATTTAAAGTTTGTATAATTAAATAAAATTTATACCATTTTAAAGATCTCAGTGAGACGATCAAAACAAGACTAATATTGAATATATATTAATTAAAATTTCAAATACATCAAACATAGAACATAATAAAAGTTAAAATACATACAACATATGTAATTTAATATACTAGATGTTGTATGCTATATTATTATTGTGGAATAAATTAAATTTTTTAAAATATTGTTAAATTTGATTTTTAAAAATAATTAATGTTATAAAAATATTAATGTTAATAAAAATTATTATTTACATCACAAGTTATATTAAACTAATTAAATTCGAAATAATAATTGAAAAATCAAATTATTTTAGTGTAAAAATTTGGTATTTTGGTGTTTTTGTGTAAATGGGTTGGAGATTAATAAAATTTGGTGTGAGAATATGTTGAAAATATTCCTTCTGATGTGACATTTACTAAAAAAAAATTTGGTGTTTTGAAAATAGATGGGTTGGAGATGCTCTAAGAAAGGTAAGCTTGCCATTAGCATTTGTTGCAACCAATGCAAATTAACTAATTTCTTAATTACCACTTTTCAAACTAACCAAAACATCAAACTAGAAATAACGAATTCTTCAATTTATTCAATACTTTAAAAATTTTGAAATATATTTTTTATAACATAATGTTAAAAAATGACTCATTTTAAAAAAATTATTTAAATTTTCTAATGGTCGATTATATGTCATAAAACTATATTTTTATGTTTGGTTGTGAGTTACGTCATTTACATTTTTTCTATTCAGTTAATTTTTCTAAAAATGAACATATTATTTGTTATAATACTAATAATAATAATAATAATAATAATAATAACAACAACAACAACAATAATAATAATAATAATAATAATAATAAGTAGTAGTAGGGGTGTGCAAACTTGGGTGAAAGTTTGATTAATCGACCGAACTGAATAATTTCGATTAACCATTTTTTAACCGAAATACTTCAGTTCGATTAATTGTTAGAGGTTTTGTAAAAGTTTGGTTAATGGTTAATTTGATTTGAAAATATTGGTTAACTAAATTAACCGAACGATTAACTAATTTTTTGTTTAATGTAACATTCCGAAAATTACAATGAAATCCTATTGATTGTGGATGTTTGGACTTTAGCTTTTGGATTGAAGTTATGATTTATTATTATAGGTATTGAAGTTGTTGGATTTATTATTAAATGTATTATTTTAACTATTTAAAAATGTAGCTTAAAAAACTTTGGTTATTTAGTTAACTGATCGGCCGATTAAATGGTGAAAAAAATAAATTGATTCAGTTACTTTGATAATACAAAGTGCGGTTCGATTAACGGTTAAAACATTAAAAATTTTGGTTAAAACGATTTGGTTAACTGAATGCATACCCAAAGGCTAACCCCATCCCATAAATTTTACTCCTTTCTAAGTGACATGGAAGAGAGATAATACATTTTTTTTTATGCTGATGTGAAATGGGAGAGAGAGTTTGCTAAATTATAAATAAGAGAAATAAAGTTGCAAAAGTTGCTGAAAATGACAGTCTGCACAGCTTTTGATGTCTTTTTTATTTTTATTATTTCTTTTAATATTATTTTATTATATGTAAAATTGATGATGTGGAAGTGGGACCCATTTTAGAAAGTGCGAGAAATTTATGAGATGGGGTTAGCCTACGTGATGGTGGAGGCGGTGGTGATGATGTTGATGTTGGTAGTCATAATAATTCAAAAATTAGCTTGAAAATAGACCAGAGATAATATAAAGACAAAAACATAAATAATATGAAAAAAAATGTATTCCAACTACATATCATATGGATTCATTACGAGTGTTATTTGGGCCAATAACAAGATCCAAAGAATAATAAGCTAAGATAACTATTTATTGGACATGTGCAAGTGTTATGGAATTTAAATGGAAATCCAAGGCCAAACGAAGACCAAGAGTTTACATATTATTTTAATTGCATTTGTGCTGATTTTGAGTGAGCATAACACGTAAAGGTTAATAACACATTACATGATTGACTAACAGAAGTCAAGAAAAAAACACATTACATGATTGACTAACAGAAGTCAATAAAAAAAATATGATAATGGTACGAATTTAACATTACCCCCACCTCTTTTATAATACTCCAAGGGTTGCATGTGTTGGGATATATGCATCATATCACTTTGTCTTTCATAGCCATATGTGTCTCTTGCTATGTGCCAAGCTTTATCGCCAAACAATCATCCACACGTCGATGTATCATCAACCACCCCCCAAAAACTCACCACCAGTACGCCTCATGGTTTGAGTACACCGCCCATCCCTTCCACACTTCTAGGTTATGCTCCATTTTACGCTACCAAATGTTCCCCTATTTCGAAGAAAAATACTCACATCCACTTTCATAAACACAGACTCCCCCAAGCCAATCTCACTAACTTACTTTAATTATCCTTAGGGCGTGCCTCATGAGATCCATCAAATATCATTTTTATTATGTAGGGATACGTTAATCTATATAATTATTATTATTCAATCAAAATTTTAAACCCAACCAAATAATGAAATAAACTTTCTCTCGGTAGATATGTCGTAACTTAACGTCTCATTCCTTATACTCATCAATAAGTTGAACAATGAGCTAACTTCATCAAAAATTGCTAAATTATAATTCATATAATTAAAACTATTTTTACAATAACCATAATCAAATTTTGTCATTAATCATTATTCATATTCTTAAGTCTTACAAATAAATAATTATTAAAAGTGTTTGGGGCAATACCATACCATAGTGTCAATTGTAATTTTAATGAGTTTTGCCCCAAAGTTATAGCGTAACAAAATTTTTGAAGCATAGTGCCCAACCGAAACCCGATACCAAAATTTCGGGTCAACACTCTGCAACCCAACAATCAGTCGATCTGAATCGAGTCAAGACTTGGGATATAAATAACCAAAGATCATCAAATGACGGCTCGCTTATATGTATCTTCTTCGTTGTTGGCTGAGCGTATCCCACACGGATTTTGGCTTCTTTACCAAGAAATCCAACGCAGCCTGATTCAGTCAACCCCCTTTTTTCCATTACTCGTTTCCGCTCTGCCGCGTCGTTTAAATATATGGATCGGCGGAGAAATGGGCGTCTGCGTTTCGTGATTGCTTAGAATCCGAAGATCGAGGATATACAGAGACGACGATTGATTCGAGGAGTGAATAATGGTACTGCCACTTTTGAAGCTCGGAACGCTTGCGTTGAAGACTCTGAGTAAACCCATTGCCGGTCGGCTCAAGAAGGAAGCCGGGCGACACCCTACGTTCCGCAATTTAATCGTCAGCTTTGCTCAGGTAATTTCATTTATGAGTACATATGGTTATATGCATTGTTTTTATAGCTTAAAACTTATAGGATTGCTTGATCGTTACACTAATTATGTTTTAATTTGTTGTTGGGCATTGAAATGGAGAAGTGTTTTGTGTAAACTCAGCTCTCTTGTACTGTTAGGCGGAGGAAATAAAGAAAAAGAAAAGCTTTTTGTAGATGAAAGCATTGATTAAGTGGACTGAACTTTGTATGTTGAATTCAATCTGGAGGAGGCATTGGCTAACTGGGAAAAATGTGTTATTTATTTATAAATAAGTGGGTACTAGTAGAAATGTAGTTCACACAAGGTGAAATTGAAGTGCTATTCTTTGGCTAACAAGAAATATTAAATGCTAATGCTTGGAGGCTGAGGCAACCCCAGCCAAGTTAAGGCTTTTGATTTTGTAACCAAAAGTGTACAAGTTCGACTCTAAGTGGGAGCGACTTATTGACCTGCTTGGTTTGAGCCACTCAGTTTAGGGAAACCTAGACTAATTTAACTTCTCGTAGTCCTTTGCCGGTTAGGATCATTAGGTGGGCTGGGGGTTTAGGTTGGGGCAACCCCAGCCAAGCTAAGGCTTTTGACTTGGTAATCACAAGTGTACAAGTTCGACTCCTAATGGGAGTGACCTATTGGCCTGCTTGGTTTGAGCCACTCAGTTTAGGGAAACCTAGACTAATTTATCTTCTCGTGGTCCTTTGCCGGTCCGGTTTGGATCATAAGGTGGGCTGGGGGTTTAGGCTGGGGCAACCCCAGCCAAGTTAAGGCTTTTGACTTGGTAATCACAAGTGTACAAGTTCGACTCCTAATGGGAGTGACCTATTGGCCTGCTTGGTTTGAGCCACTTAGTTTAGGGAAACCTAGACTAATTTACCTTCTCGTGGTCCTTTGCCGGTCCGGTTAGGATCATAAGGTGGGCTGGGGGTTTAGGCTGGGGCAACCCCAGCCAAGTTAAGGCTTTTGACTTGGTAATCACAAGTGTACAAGTTCGACTCCTAATGGGAGCGACCTATTGGCCTGCTTGGTTTGAGCCACTCAGTTTAAGGAAACCTAGACTGATTTACCTTATCGTGGTCCTTTGCTGGTTAGGGCCATAAGGTGGGCTGGGGGTTTACCTAGTTCAGGCCCTCGTGTAGTGGCTGCGGGTTTCCCTCGCCACCCAAAAAATATTTTATGCTAGTCATCTTGTGCTAACTATCTTAACTGAAGAGTTTGGTTGTTTAATGAACTTTCGTAAGCAGCCCTGACACATACCATCATTCTAATGTTTCTGGCACATATCGTAAAGTGTTATTAGTTTGTATCAAGAGGTGTATTTAGTAGAGTGTAATAAAAGTGTTATTAGTTTGTATCAAGACATGGGCAAGGATCCATTTGTTTGTAATTCTTAATTTCTTTCAGCAGCAGTAGATGTGATGAGGTTTTAAATTAGCAGAGCAGTGGTTGGTCTGGAGCAATTGGCCTATAAAATTTGGAACTATCTTTCTAAGGATAATTAACTGTTACGTTGGTTGTTTTAACTTGATGTGTCTATTAGCTAACGAGGAATTTCATCTTCTTCTTTTTGTTATTCTTGAATCCAGGCAAACCACCGAATCACAACTACAATGCAAAGACGTATATATGGTCATGCAACTGATGTTGAAATACGACCTTTGAATGAGGAGAAAGCTGTCCAAAATGCTGTAGACCTTCTTGGGGAACTCTTTATTTTCTCGGTAGGTGCTTTCCCATTTATCTTTACCTGAGGTGTCTTTGCAGTTCTTTCAATGCCTGTTTGTAGTCATTAAATCTATTAAAAAGTGAAAATCCTGACAAATTTTTAAAGCAGGTGTAAGAAAACTCTGTTTGACTGTTATAACTTACTATCTTCAATATGCCCAATATATATGCTCCAATACCCTGACTTCATGGACGTAAAATTAACCTTGAAACTATGGGATTGAAAGTCTAGTGGGTAATGAGTAGCCACCGCTCACTAGTCTAAACCTATGGCTACGATAGGGTTAAGCTACGTTTTTCTATATTTCAACACCCTCACGAGCTAGATCACATAGATATTTCAAGCTTATATAGTTTACAATTACAAAACCATAGCGAAAAACCAATACTCCCCCTCACTCGAAACCTACAAAGAGAAAGACATGGTTAGAGGATGATAGTGATCAATGGTGGACCATACATATTATTGAGTCGGGGCGAAACTAAAGCAATTCAAAACATGGTAAAAATGTTAATGACAAAGTATAGAACACCATTGATTAGATAAAATGGTTCAAATACAAAATATATTATAAATCAAAAAATACACACACACACATATACATATGACAATTGACAAACTACGAGATAGTGCTCCTTTATGTTTTATTGTGTTTTGAAATTGCTATAAAATTGTCTCATTTGATACATGATTGATGATTAAAAAAAAAAAAAGTCTTCTTAAAATACAAACACTAAGCAATCATTTAAAGCTCATTACCACATATGACACATTATAAATCTCACAAATTAACACACATTATTAAGTACAAATACTCGACTAAAAATAAATATATAAACCTTATATCAATCACAAATTAATCTACATTATAAATTTCACAATTTGATATCAATCACAAACTAGCACACATTATACGTTTCACAAATGTACAAATCACAAATACAATTAGACAATTAAGTGTACAAATTTGGAGTTGTATTTTAAAAATATAAACATACACAATACTAATTTCAAAAATAAAAAATTCAGTGGGGGGCCACTGCCCCATAGTAAATCCGCCCCTGATAGTTATGGATGTGAATAGCCTTGAAAACAGTGTAGTGTGCATAGCACTAGAATGAAGATGCCAAAGAGTGGAGCAAAATGCAAACATCCTCAAAACAATGCGACAACAAATGGAAACACTCTAGGGCATGGCATAAAAAACTAAAATAAAAAATAAAAAGCTCTCCCCTATTGAGCGCGGTTGAGGAAGCATGACCAAACCTTTATACTTTGTGATTTCAACAGTTAACAATGGAACAGAACAAGAAACAACATTTCCATAACTTAACCTTTCCCCCCTAAAATTCTTCTGCTTGTTACTTTACCTCTTCATACTTTGGCAGACCACATAATGAGGCTTTTTAGGAGTTTACAGTCCAAATCTTGTGTGATACAGTGCTTTTGTTTAAACCTCGACCAGTAAATAGCATATTAGATAGGCATATCAACAAATCAAAATCTCAATTTTGACCCCCAACCCTAAAAACAACCCACATAAATATAACACTAGGTTAAAAACTTGTTTTGTAGTATGAATTTCCACCCTATATGGTTCTCCTGTTCAAGGATTGACATTCTACTTGTTTTTGTGTTGAATTATGATTTGAATGGTCATAATAAGATTATAATCGTATTGCTAGTCAATGGAGGGTATATTTACTCTTCTTCTTTTTTTGGTGATAACACAGTTATTGAGCAACACACCACTGCTCCAATTTCGAACTTACAACATCTGCATTTTGCATAACATCTAACTTTTACAATAATTATGAATAGGTTGGTGTAGCTGCTCTTATCTTTGAAGTGCAGCGAAGTTCTCGATCAGAAGCTAAGAAGGAGGAACTCCGTCGGAAAGAAATGGAGGTAATATGTCAAATGTATCACTTATTAGTATCTTCTTTCTTGACAAAATTATTGTCCATGCATTATCCTGCGGACATAAAAACTTCAGTTTTGTTCGATAAATAAATTTCCATGTAAACTTGCTAGACCAATTCAGCATTGTGTATAATTCTATCTATGATTGAGTATGGTGTTGAATATATTGATTTTGCATTGTTCACATTCTTTGATATGAAAATCCCTCTGCTTCTAGCACTATGTTGAAGTTATTTTGCTGTAATTTCCAGTGACAGAAATAGCTTTTGAGGAGGCAGCATATAAATTTATTGAGTTAGTACCCAAAATGGTCCTCGACTATAATGGTTTTTCTCAATTTCGTCCTAAACGACTTTGGTGACCTAATGTAGTACCAGACTTTTGTATTTTGCTCAATTTAGTCCTCCGTTTGTTATTCCGTCCATTTGGTGTTAAATTGAGAAAAACCACTATAGTCGAGGACCATTTTGGGTATTAACTCTAAATTTATTTCATGCCCTTATATTAGTTTTGATACGAGAGCTTTGTATTGCATTTCACTACACAAATCGACAAATCGTACTCCAGCATGTCCATAGCCAGGATTTAATCTGCATGCTATGTTTTTATGGTGCATATTTAATTTGCACTCTTAAGAAAATTATACAAATGCTGTAGTTCAATGTATTGTTTACAGGCAGTGAGGCTACGAGAGGATGAGCTAGCGAGGGAGATAGAAGCGCTTAAACACCAAATCCAAGAGCTTGAACAGCTAGCAAGGGGGCGAGGGCTTGCTGGTATGTTCAAGTACAGAAATCCCCAGACTGAACAAGAAAAGTCAGCAACGCCTGCATGATCTGTGCACAAAGTGTCACAATTTCTTTACCATTCTTTGGTCCTACTTTCCCATTTACAATGAAAACGAAATCTAAACTCTGCTCTTGGTGATCGGGGAAAAATAAATTCAAACTTGGGATGGGATGGGATGTAGCCATTCTTGCCACCTCACGACATACAATTATAAAACGGGAGAAGTAGAATACCCTCACATTTTTTGTTTTGTCAATTTGTGATATACGGTATACCCAGAAATTTTATAATATTTGACCTGTGTTTCGTTGAGCTCACGCTTCTTCTTTTCCCAATTCTTGACATCACCAAGCACATTTTATTTGAGATATGCATTCATATTATCTGATGCACATTTAGCACAATAACTTGATGAAATGTGGAATTATATTTCTGCTTTAACCCATGATCTGGTATTGGATACTGATGATGAGATGATTTCAGATGCTCCTTATCTGGAAAGTTTATACATTTGTCCTTTCAATACAGCTCCATCCCCAGGTGCATCAAGAATTGACTACAGAGAATCTTGGTGAGGGTAGTGGGGTGTGCCCTTTATGCCTTCCTTACTCTCTTCATCTCTTTCCCCCACACAAAAAAAATGACTTTTTCTTCCCCTATTGATGGATCAGGATGCTGCTAGCAAAGTGTGTGTCTTTAAAATTGTTAAAGGACCAATCATGTTTTGCCATGTCAAGAATATTGGGTAAAGTCCTATTCTGGAATTCATGGAGAATTAAACAATGGTGAGATGAGAATCTTTTTATTTATTTATTTATTAATATTTTTGATACATTAGGTATCCGTCAGGCCGTCAGTCCCAATGTTTCTATCCAAGGTTGCAAAACACGTTAAGCGTCTAGGTGCCGATTTTTTAATTTTTTAAAAAAAATTATCACAATTCATTAATAAAACATAAGGTTCTCATCGTTTTTTCTTACAAACTATTTATTTAAGTGGTTATAAAATTGTTTAAAATATTGTTGAAATCATCTAAATACGTAAAAAAAAAAATTAAAATTAAAATTAAGAGCAAAAGAAGCATTTTTTTGAGAAATTGGTGGGGCAAACCGCCTTTGGCCGTTTGCGGTGGGTAGATTTCAAAAAAAAAGACACGATTAAAAAAAAAATTGTCCAAAATGGACAACTGAGTCAAAAGTTATGTCTTCGCAAAGTTTTTAACCTAAACCCTAAAAATAAATAAATAAATCGCCGGCTAGGCGGCCGCCTAGCCGCCCGGACGCGCAGGAGGCTGATTCCGGCCTTCCTTGTCGCGGCCGGGCGGCGCTTAAGCGTGATTTTTGCACACTGTTTCTATCTTTGTTTGTACATTCTGCACACAAGAAGTCTTTATCTCTTTATCTGATCGGTCAAGGTCTCTTAATGATTTTATTGGAACAAGATTTCAAGGTGACCGGTCAAATATATAGCCCCGCAGGGCAATTTATTTATTTTAGTTAATTATAATTCTCTGAGAGCATAATTTTTTTGCAAACATATTCCAGGCCTTTGTTTAGTGGAGATGTACATTTGTACAGTGTATTTGTACAAGGAATTTGTCTTGGTCGGTTTAGGACCTTAGGGTAGTTATTCAATTTGTGTTTATCCACAATAGAGAGAGAGTGGTTTCCAATATTGCCATTTGTTCTTGATGTACATCCTAAGTTTAATGAAAGTTGACAAATTCATAGAAGCAACATTAATATGAGTAATTTTTTTTTTTTTGGTGGTTTTTGTTGTGCTAATTAGGAGAGAGGAGGAAGAGAGAAGAATGAGAAAGAGGAAAAAAAAAAAAAAAGTAGGCCTAACATAAAAGGAAAAAAATAAAGAAATTAATGCACCAGCCGACTGGGCACTGTAAGTGTGCGAAACGCGCAGCACTATACCTCTCTTGCGAGGCCCACAAAAAAAAATCAATATCTTGCAGGAACGCGCAGCACTATATCTCTCTTGTGAGACCCACAAAAATAAACCATATAAGCTATGCTCTTAGTAGTCATAGCCGTACACTTATCTTTCTATAAAGTTTTACTATGTTGACCATAAGAATGTCAATTGTTTTTTTTATTACAAGGAAGGGGGATACCCATACAAATTATGCATACAACAAGGCTCAAAACCTAGACCTCCCACATAAAGGAGCAATTCGATACCAGTGGACTACAAGCCACCTGGTATAAGAATGTCAATTGTTAAAAATAAAGAGAATATATTTATAATTTGTATAAGTTTTTTTTTTTTTTTTTTTTTTTTTTTTTTTTTTTTTTTGGTAGAGATAATTTTTATAAGTTAAGTAATCCATTAATAGAACTAACATATATCACTCTCTATTTGTAGTAATCAATATTTTTTATGATTGCTATGGTACACAAATTTCATATTCATCTATTGGTTTCCCTAACACATTTGTAAATTATTATAGAGTTAATACCTAAAATAGTCCCTCGACTATGTCGTAATTATCAATTTGGTCATCGACTATCATTCTTACCCAATTAAGTCCTCAACTATACAATTTTTACCCAATTTAAATTGGGTAAGAATTGTATAATTGAGGACTTAATTGAGTAAAAGTTACATAGTTGAGGACTTAATTGGGTAAGAATGGTAGTTGAGGACCAAATTGGTAATTATGGCATAGTCGATAGACTATTTTGGGTATTAACTCATTATTATAACTAAGTAATACAAATTACACATTAATTAAAGGAAAAATTGTACTTTTCGTCCCTAAGTTGTCATTGGTGTTAGTTATAGAGTAATTGTAGAATTCGTCATGAGTGTTGATCATGTTCACTTTTCGTCCCTAAGTTATCATTGGTATTGCACTTTTCGTCCCTAAATTATACTAAAATTACAAATTTCGTCACTAATCACTACTACATAAATGGTATACTACGTCACTTAATAGACAGAGACTTTTTAAATAACCACCGTATATATCTTAATTAATTGTTTTTACATCATACACTGTAAATAACCACCAGCGGTTTTTTTTACACATACACGGCGGTTTTCGAAGAATTGCGTGTGTAAGTGATTGCCGTTGTAAATATACATTTTCAACGGCGATTTTGGAAACCTCCGTGTATGTTAACTATATACGGCGGTTAAACAACCGTCGTGTATGTCAACTATATACGGTAGTTATTTAAACAACTGTCGTCTATTAAGTGACATAGTATAACACAATATATTAGATTACGGTTATTTAAAAGACCGATGTCTATTAAGTGACGTAGTATACCATTTATGTAGTAGTGATTAAGGACAACATTTGAAATTTTAGTATAACTCAGGGATGAAAAGTGCAACGTCAATGATAACTTAGAGACGAAGAGTGAACATGACCAACACTTAGCGACAAATCTTACAATTACCTTATAACTCAGGGACGAAAAGTGCAACGCCAATGATAACTTAGAGACGAAAAGTGAGTCGCCTTGACGCAGCGACTGGAATTGGCCTAATAGATTGAGGCATCTCACTTGCGTTGAAGACCCGAGAGCAGTTTCAATGGCACACCACACTGCCTGGGATGTCGTCCGTCCTACTGCAAGATACATCACCTCCTACGATAAGGAAGAGATGAGAAGGGATAAGATTGATTGGTCCTGTTGGATCCAAACACCATACGCCGAGTTCACGGTGGTGGACGCCGCTTCATCAGAGGCATCACCGGCAGCAGTTTGCATGATCGACGATGGGCATGGCGTCGCACCATCGACGTAGCCGATCAAGCCTTGACCCCCGGAGAAACGGTATGATTTGTGTCCTCCAAAATAGGTAATTGCGTGGTTTTAGTTTTAATGAAACAAAGTGGTGGTCGACATTTAGTGGTCGCCGTGAGTGTTCTCTCGGAGCCGCCCGACATCGGAGGTGAGAGGAGAGAGAGAGAAAGGAACGATACGTGGCTATCTGATACCAGATGGGTTTTAGGAAATCAGTTAATCATTAACAAACCAATAAAGATACAAGATATACTAAGACTAAGAGATTCCTATACAATATACATGAACATCTCCAATATAATATTGCATTGATATGCTTTGAAATACTTATTTAAAAATAATCATTGGGCATTATCTCATTTGCGTAAAGCGCATAAAAAAACTAGTATTTTTATAAAATTCATCATTTTAATAAAATGATTGGAATATCATAAATTATGTGACCAGCATTACACATGTTGAAAAAATGTAATAATATTTAATTGTCTTATACTCCTTTGGATATATCTGCACTACTGAATTTTTTTGAGTTTTCAAACACACCTTAAATTTATAACCTTATTTTAAATTGGGTGTCTAATTGCAAAAAAAAAAAAAAAACGGCGGGTCTTCATTATTTTGCCGCGGTGCAGATTCTGTGCCACATTTCTGATTTTACAAATTTACCCTTTATTCTTTTTTGGGTGCGCTACTGGGTAGAAAACCAAGTCTTCTCTCCTTCAACACACAAACTATAACTCTATAAGGAATTGGAGAAAGAGAAGAAGAAGATCACACATCTCTCTCTCTCTCTCTCTCTCTCTCTCTCTCTCTACACTCCCAATACCATACTTCATTCCGCCGTCGTCCACAGGTACTGACATCTCTCCGAAATCTTATCAGTTTGGTAGCTTTTTTTTTTTTTTTTTTTTTTTTTTGAGCTGTTGTTTTCCTCTTGGGTGTAAGTTCGGGGACTTTCCTGCGTTTTCTTTTGGTACAATTGTTTTTTGTTTTTGTTTTATAATAATAATTTTATGTTGAAGTCTTTGGAGTTTGATAGTGGAATACTGAAATTGCATTCTCATCCGAAATTAGGGTTTTGTAGGTGTGATTCTCGCTTCATGAATCAAGATCGCCTTGCTTTTGCTGGGGTTTTATCTTGAAAAAAAAAACGAAATTTCATATTTTAAGTACTGGGTTTGTTTGGGTGTTGGGTTTTGATCAAACTTTGTGTGATGGGTATTTAGATTTTCAATTTGCTTATTGGTATGATCATGGGCTTTTAATTTCTTTAGTGAGTAATTCAAGCTGGTATATCAGA
The DNA here is from genome assembly GCF_001879475.1 of Ipomoea nil. NCBI lineage: Eukaryota > Viridiplantae > Streptophyta > Magnoliopsida > Solanales > Convolvulaceae > Ipomoea > Ipomoea nil. The sequence continues at coordinate 6,078,295 of NW_017616745.1, forward strand.
GATCAAGGATGTCTATGTGTTTATTTTGCAGGTTAAGAATTGAGGGTTTCCAGATGGGAAAGAGTTCAAGGAGCATTGCGGGCAGGTCAGCAACGTACCAGATTTTCAAGGATAGGGCCAAGAACCGGGTAGATGATCTGCAAGGGATGTTTACTGATCTGCAGTCTCTGAGGAAGGAGAGCCGTACTATTGAGGTGGCAGTACTTGAGGAGCAGCTTAATCAGATGCTTCGCGAATGGAAGGCAGAGCTGAATGAGCCCTCCCCGGCTTCTTCTTTGCAGGTATGACCAAATTTCTATGGTGATCTCTGTTGACTAAATGAATAGGTCATTTTGCCCACCATACTAATAGTCTGTTCCGACTATTGTGTCATAGGTGTGATTGGGTATTGTGGTCCTAACAACTATCGTAATACATGCCTAGATCAACACTATGCTAACAGAGTAGATGTTCTTGCTGTGGAGTAGATATTTATTCCTACAATTTACCCTTGCATATATTATTACCATCACCATCTGAGTTTTCCATGGGCACATAGAGTATGTGAAGATTATAGATCATGATGCATGTCTGCATAATTGTTGGTGTGAAGCTGAATATATGTATAGTCGTTCTTGCTCGCAAATTTCTTTAAGCTTGTGTTTGATTTTATAATGTTGTGTGTTTCTTGTATGTTGATTTCTGAATGTAAAATTTGGATTGTGGGTGTTGCCCTTTATGTTTGCAGGGAGGGAGTCTGGGGTTTAACACATCAGACCTTTGTAGACTGGTGCAGCTTGGTGAGGAAGACGATGATGCCACAAGTGCATTAGCTGCTCCGAAGCATGAACCTGATGCACAAAGGGTTGGTGCTACTGGTTATCAAGAGGTAAACATATTTGTTCTGGACTCTTTTGAGCAATATTATTAGAAGCAGAAACTGCAGAGTAGACCTTTTGAGTATATAGAACCTGTCTATCAAGTTAAGAATTTTTTTATATTGTGACGTGTACATGCTATGAGAAAATGTAAATTCCATCACAGGCCTAGTGTTTTAGTCACTACACCAAGTTTTTGAAGAGGACAATAAAAGCCATTCAGCAATGCTTATTCAGTTTTCATTTCATCAACTTTTGGTCTGTAATTAATATGTTCTTCAGTTCTTTTAATCTTTTTGGAGTCAGAGAAGGCGAGAAGCAAATATCTTTTTCTTTCCCTTATGTTTTTCCTACGCCCCCCCCCCCCCACAAAAAAAAAAAAGATCTTTTGTTAACTCATCATTTCTTTATTATAGTGCTTGCTCTATTCTTCTCAGTTTTCATTTTCTTTGCTTTTGTTGTTTAAAGTGTGCGGTGTGCCTTTTGTTCTTTGCATGATAAGGGCTTGGTAGGATGATGATGCGTTAAGGTACTTATGTGCAGTCAACTGTATGTGTTACAGGATCTCAATGTAACTCAAGTGCTTCAGGCACAAAATTTCCAGTTGGTTGATCAATGCAAGAGCAATCATATAGGTGCCAACAATGTGGGAATTGATAATATGGGCATTCCGGCGCAGTTAGATTATCAATCATATGAATTTCAACAAGATTACGGGCAACAGTACTTCCCTGGGTTTGATGGTGTGAATCTTTGCCTAGAGGATGCTTTGCCTGCAGTTCATATTAGTCCTCCACCTTCTGCTTTCTTGGGGCCAAAATGTGCACTTTGGGATTGCCCGAGACCTGCAATGGGGTCAGACTGGTGTCAGAAGTCCCAAGACTATTGCAGTGACTATCACGCTTCCCTTGCTCCAAATGAAGGCTTCCCTGGACATACCCCAATTGTAAGACCAATGGGTATTGGCTTAAAGGATAATTTGCTCTTCCAAGCTCTTAGTGCTAAAGCGCAGGGGAAGGATGTCGGTATTCCTGAATGTGAGGGTGCAGCAACCGCAAAATCCCCGTGGAATGCACCCGGTGAGTTTCTGTGGTTTTGAAAGTTGAAACATTTATCTTCCTTCTTATGTTCTTGGAATCATATTCAAATTGGTTTACTCGTGATTTGCAGAGCTCTTTGACCTTAAAGTTGTTGAGGGTGAAACAATACGGGAATGGCTTTTCTTTGATATGCCTCGAAGAGCATTCGAGAGTGGAAATAGAAAGCAGAGGTCATTGCCCGATTATAATGGCCGTGGGTGGCATGAATCAAGGAAGCAGGTTATGAACGAGTTTGGAGGACTGAAGAGATCTTACTATATGGATCCACAGCCAATGAAAAACCTCGAGTGGCACCTCTATGAATACGAAATCAACAAGTACGATGCCTGTGCTTTGTACCGATTGGAACTAAAGCTCGTGGATGGAAAGAAAAGCCCGAAAGGAAAAGTAAGCACCGAGTCAGTCGTTGATCTGCAAAAGCAAATGGTGAGGCTCACCGCAGAATTCCCTCCCGAAAACAAGCGCCCTGTCAAAGGTAGGGCGAAGTCCAACTTGAAAGACAGTACCGGTTGCATTCCTCCCATACCAAACCAAATGATTCCTGTTTCTGAAGGGTTTGGTTATCCCCCCGGGGCAACCTACGATTACCTTATTGACAATCTGAGTGGTTACTATCTAACGTAATATCATACAGGTTTTGACAAACTCAACTGAATCTGCATATCTCATGCTCGTCTGTTTAGTGTACATCAGTCGCATTTTTCACCCGGCTTCACAGCAGACGAAGAAGTTTATGAAGTCGTCCCGCCTTAGTCTCAGTGAAGAAGTGTATTTCTTCCTGGTTATATGTCTTTGATTATACTCGTGTCCCGGAAGTTCTAACTCCTTGCTATAAATGTACAGAGCTATGAACAAAAATTTATCGAGCTTGAATGCTCTTTCAATCTGTAATGGCGATTTTTGCTAATCATAATGGAGTCCTCAGATGGTTCTTGTTTATCTATTATATCAACTGTCCAGTTGATTATTCAGTTTAAACATTGAATCTTTCTTTTGGGGATAAAAATAGGTTTTTTACCCCCTCAATAGTAGACTTGTGGCCATGATGATGGCTGAATCTCTCTGAATAATTGTGATTGAAGTGGCGAATGGTTTATTCTCCCCCAATAATTACTACACACTCTAGTTAATTACTATTTGACTTGCCACCATTTTATTATACTTCGTATATGTTTTTATATTTGATTTATTATTATATTAACATCATGATTGCTATTCAAAGTTGTGCTTTGTGTGAAAAATACTTTCTTCTGATCTTAGCTGGCAATGTGGTTGATCTTAGGGTAAATCAAAAGTGGTTGATCTAGGGTAAATCAACAAGTTTAATTTGATAATGCCAATAAGATGCTCCTATAGATAGTTGAATTTATATTTTTTTGCTTCTTCCATCCAATTTTATATGTCTGATTTGATTAACAATACTTGACCGAAGTTACTTTAATTCAATTTTTCATGTTATTAAATTTAGTATAGTATACAAAATTTATATAATTAAAAACTAAATTAAAAGTACTATGAAGTATACAAATTAAAATTTATAAATAAATAAAGAAGGAAAAATGTTAAATAGGCCGTTGAACTTTAAACAAAAATGCAATTAAGTCCTCGAACTTTAAAAATGTGCAAGTCCATCGACACGTTATTTTCCAGCTACTGATAACTGTTGTCGGTTGCCTTCTCTATTTGGAAAAGGCGACTGATTGTTCGCCTTCTCCATAAAAGGCGACGATGATCACCTTTTCCAGTAGAGAGTGCCACTTGTGTCGCCTTATCCTCTGAAGAAAGTGACCATTTGGTCACCTTCAGTGGATGTTGATTTTTTAATGGCGACGAATAATTGATTTAATGGCAGCAACGACGATGAACAGTGAAATCAACAAAAATGAATTGTGGTCAACGACAATACTTTTACCAGTAACCTATTGGTTATTAGTAAACATGACTTATTTGACTAATTTTGACAAGTTTGAGTGTTTTATTGTCATATTTTAAAGTTCGATGCTTAATTGTACTTTCGCTCCAAGTTCAACGGCTTATTTGATCCTTTTTCTAATAAAAAATAAAAAGTTAAATATGACATGTAAAGAGATATAGAAGGAGTAATTGCTAAGACAACCGATTTAAGACTTTAAGTACTATGAAGCACAAAAATAAAATTCATAAATAAATAAGGAATACAGAGGTAAATACGACAGTTAAAGTGAGATAGAGAGAGAGAGCAATTGCTAAGACAACTGACTTAGCTAGGGTTACCATCAACAATTCATAAACTATTCAATTGACACTTTATCTCTACTCTAAAAAAAATGACGAGTTTATTTTTCATTTTCTAATAAAAATTTATCAAAAACTATAATTAGAGATCAAAAGTAACCAAGACTAAATAATCCGACACCTAATATTGATTGTTTTTACTTGTTATAATCAATATAATCAATAATTGAAAGTGATAACGCTATTATACTCACAAATTTTAAATTCTAACGTATACTTTTTCCTCTAATTTAACTATAAGCTAATTAAATTTTCAATCAGTGTCCGATTTAATTCGACCCTACAATTAAGTAACCTGAGTAAACAAAACCCTTTCGGTTTGGCTGGACTCATTTCAAACAATTTAAACCCTTGCTCCACCTCGGAGCTCCATCAATGGCGCTCGCTTATACTCTATCTCCAGGCACTCCTCTCTTTTCTTCTCGCACCAACACTCTTTCCAGAAAGTTCCCTCTCCCCTTCCACAAACTACCCCTGGGAGCCACCAGAACTCCCCGTGTAATCTTTTCCTGTTCGGCTCGGGACCCCATTATCCCGACTTCAGAGCAAGCCATTCTCGAATCCGTAGCCGAGTTTTACGGAGCCGAGAAACAGCTCCCGGGGGTGCGGACTTACGAGAACGACTTGGCCCGGTTGACTGCGGTTGGTGCCGTGGGCTTCCAGCAGGCGCTGACGGCGGCTGCTGCCGATGGCGGCGAAGCTGCCGATGAGCACATCGAATCAGGGATGTCGACTATGGTCGTCCACACCGTGTTCCCAGGGTCTTCTGATGAGCACAGCACTGTCTCTACTAGACTGGTCAGTTCATATAATAATCTATCTCAAATACTGAGGTTCAGGTCAAGGAAATGATAATGAATTGTGAGTTTTGATGGCACTTGGCAGTTGCAATTAGTTGTTCTGATTGTTTTCAAGCATCAGTATTCTGGATAATATTGTCAAGAGTCCACATTCAAAAAAAAAAAAAAGAGAGAAGATATGTGTTTATAAGGTAATGAGTTAGACTAACTAATTAGTTGGATTTAGGGGGTGTTTGGTAAATAGTTGTTAGTTGATTGTATTAGTGGGTTTGACTAGTTGATAGCATTGACTGATTGTAGAAAAATGTTTGGTAAATTAGGTATTAGCTGATAGTTGATTATGGTTTTGACTGTTTTTATAAGCTACAAAAGTTGTCTTCATGGTTTGTCTTTTCCCTTTACTTAGCATCAATTAGCTATGGTAAGAAATACAATTGCCATTTAACTGACCATTGTGGTTTTCACAGTTTTTACCATCTATTAAAGTCAGGGAAAAGGCTAAAAAGATGAGAAGTTCTTCTACAAAAGATTTACTGTCCAGCACAACATCAAAGAATATACTTTCCATGACTTTTAGACAAGTGACTTTGCAACAGCTTTGGAACTTTGAACTGATTCTGTTTAGACCTGGAACAGAAAGAAAAATGGATGATCTTGAAAATCTAAGAGAGGTTACTTACCTTTTTGCCTTATCTGTATATTTCCTTTTCTTTTTTCCTTTACCCCTTTGCTTGTCTCATTGCAACTGATTTACTCTGTTGTAATATCACATTCAAAATGTCTGTCCTGCAGGTGCCACGTGATTACTGATAGGTTGAGTTCTGTTATTACTTTCCCATCAACAGGTACCTGCATCTTTCATCCTCAAATCATCAGACGAACAGCTCATTTCTGTACTTGCAGAAGTTATTTGCCTTTCAGCTCTTGAAAGTACTCAAAGTTGTTTCTCTGCCAACTCATTACGGACACAGTCAAATAAGTTATTCCCTTGGTGGCATTCACCTAAAAGGATTATATCAAAAGATTCCTCTGTCATTTTGTATAACTTACTTGAACATGAGGTAGTTGCAAATTCTGCAGCATTGCTGGAGAGGTTTAGATTAGAAATCGGAAAATATAAACCGAAGGAGGCAAAATGGAAGAGCAATTGGCTGGCATCATCAGCATACCTGAAGTTGGAACGGATTGGTGGTCCTGAATTTGCTGCTTGGGTCAGTGAATGTGTTCCTTCTTACGGGTTGCAGATTAGCACTGATAAATTTAGCAATGTGAAACTTGAGGGTTGGCAGGAATTGGATACAAATATGCACTGGGTAGTTCTGACTCATTCCCAAATGGTACTTCACTTGTCCTTTGATTTTGACTTTGGCATCTAAGATGAAGCCTTGAGTTATATTCTGTTCATTGTTGCCCAGGGAAATAGTTTTTTTTTTTTTTTTCACTTTAACTACTTATCTAGGACTAATACCACATATTATGTTTTAATAATCCAGCTTTTTGTGTTTTATATTAGCTGATGAACCATAATGGTTCTTTCTAATGAACTCTCTGTCTTGTTCAATTACTGTAGGTTGGGTTGGCTGATATTCTAGATATGTACTATGAAGATGTGTATACGCTTCCTTCTAAACAACTGTCTTCTGGTGCAGTTGCAAAGGCTGTGAATTTTTCTTCTCGTAAGGTATTTCATGTATAAGTTTCTTTTCATTCTTGTGAACTTACACATTTACTTTTGACAAAGAGGCAAAATCACTGAGCAGCTGAGGGAAATTTCTCATCAGTATTATGCACTTATGGAATAAGGAACCTGAATTAAGAATTTGCTTGCCTTGTATTAGTCAGGCTGTAGTTGAGCCAAGCTTGGTATGATACTAATGTGGCTTGCTTAGTTCTTCAGGCAGGCTTGGCTTGCATTCTGCTCTTTTAATAGCCAAACAATGATATTTGTTTGAGTTTGGTTAGTTAATAACTTAGGCAGTTATGGTTTGGCTTCGTAAGCTTAGATTTGTGTTTGAACTCAATTTTGAATTGGTGGATTATTGAGCTAGTATTAACTCTCTGAGCATGTATAATGCAAGTACTAAAATAACCTTTCAAGCATAACTTTTAGAGTGAATTATATTACTAATACTTTTTGTAGATAAACCTCAAGGCCTTGCGTAAATGTCAAGAGCCTTGCGGCCAGAACCCTTGTTCATAGGTTTGAACCTCACTAAGACTAATTCTAGATTTCTAGACTTCTAGCAGGTTATGTGGGTTATTTGTCTTCTGTTGCTTGAGATTTATTTATTACGGAGTATTATTTTTGTTGAGAGGAGAGAAGTCATATGAACATAAAAAGTACTGTATTACAGATAATTAACAGTTATGTTTGTCAATATGGAAAATATCTGCTATTCTGCTCACAGCTACAATACTAAACTGTAATTTGAGATTCTCCAAGATATTAGGTTTGTTCAGTAAATGAGTCTTTGAATTTGGCTTTCTCCTATTAAACTTGGCAGTAGATACTTGATCTGAGTTTATCCAAGCCAAGCTGAAGAGGATTCTCAAACATCTTGATTCTTAACAACTTAACATGTTAGGCGCCTTTGTCAAGGTTAACATATTTTTGTGAGAAATTGTCCATGAAGTTTTAAGATTATCCTCTTTTGTTTACAGGGAAGCTTTTCTTTGTTGAAATGGCTGTCTATTGTCTTTGCTACTGGGATTTTTCTAGTTGCTGCCAAAGTGCTACATCTAAGTTTTATGCCATATTTGCCAAATAGGAAGAACCCTCAATGTCAAGAAATTCACTCCCTTCATTCTTATGACACAAACTACATTCAGAATTGTTTTATGGAATCTAGCAAGGTATGCCAGAGTTGCTAATGTCTTAATTCATAATGTCATACTTTTCTGTTGTTAACTTGCTTTATGGGGGTCTTTTTTGCATTTTATGGATCATAACTCCATTGATATAAGAACTCTAAAATTCCAAAATTCTTCTCATAAACATGCTTCACTTCTCTTTCTCATTTCTGTGGTCTATGCATGACTTGTCGATGAAAGACAAAATGGGTCAATAAATTTCAAGGTTCAAAATTAATTGTGTTGGTCAGTAGCCACAAGTGCCATGGATTCCTCTGTAGTTGATGACATGAGGTTACATCAATCATGTCATATCCGTTTGCATAATGCATTGTTCAGTTGAATGTTATAGTAATGTGCTCTTTGTTTCTATAGTTGGAAGCCCACTGTGTTTCAATCATTAAAAGAATTAAGGTTGCTCTTGGTTGGCCTGGAGAAATAAGGACCACTTCTGGCTGCTGTGCGTGGATTGGAGAAATCCCAAAATTCCTCAGAAGCACCATGGAAAACGGCTCTAATGTTTTAGATGTTTCCTCCAGTTCCACACATTTGGAAAACGTAGAGGAAATAAATGCATCTGCACAAGAAATTGCCAATTATCAGGTCTCTGTCTATTGATGGTATTATCTTTATATATATATATATATATATATATATATATATAGTTGGATCCTGTGAGACCACCCTTGTAGATGAGATCATGAGATTGGATCCTAAGCATCCAATCAATTTGAATTAGTAGTAACCAACATGGTTGGCGTGGTGGTTCGGCACCTTGTCCCTTAAGCATGAGGTTGGGGGTTCGATCCCCACCCATGTGAATGAAGCAAACCATTTGGCCAGTCCCCTTCTGCTTAGCGCCCTGCCCTGGGGGGATTAGTCTTCCGGCTATCAGCTGGAGGGATACCCTGGGCAACCAAAAAAAAATGAATTAGTAGTCAAGATTTGTTTTTATTCCCCAATTAAATTAGGACATACATTATATTGATTGGATGTTTAGGATGCAATCTCACAATCTCATATGGATAAGGTGATCTCACCTGATCCAATCTCTCTCTCTCTCTCTCTCTCTCTCTCTCTCTATATATATATATATATATATATATATATATATATATATATATATATATATATATATATATATATATATATATATATATATATATATATATATATATATATATATATATATATGATCGCAAGATTGCTTGTCATAGCGGTGCTAAGTTGCTGCACTTAACATAGTTGTAAGCTTCTCTGCTACTGTTGAACAGGTAGTGTTGTCCATGGACGGGAGAATTGTTGGATTCCAACCTACAAGCCGCATTGCTGTCAATAACTGGGCGTCAAACCCCTTAACAAAAGAGCTGTATGGCGGGAAAGACATGTCTCCTGGTATGTACTAATTTAGGTTTCTCTGTATCGCCCCTGAAATCCCAAATCACCTATAATCACAGTCATGAACTGGAATTCTCGCCATTACAGGTTTTCTTGAACGGGGTCTCAATATCCGACACCCAGGTCAGGTTGTTGTGCTGGAGTTGTTGATGTCAGTAAACTCCAAGTCCCACTTAGGCGATTTTGCTTTGGTCAGACCAGTTAATATTGCTCAACATAGTGAATGAAGACTGAAGAGAATTAGTGTGTTAGTGTAGTATTGCTTAAGTGAAATTCTGATCTCTTAATCACTGTAAAGACAACTACATGCACCGTTGGTTATGGTTATAGACAAGTAAATTGAGCAAATTGTGCAGTTTTTTTTTTCTTGTTCAGTGTTGAAATTATGCATGTTTTTAGTTCGTCGTTATACCGTGGGTTATGATCCACACTATAATTTGCCCTTTTTAGTTTAGTGGTTAAGTTGTGTAGGAAAAAGTGTCAAATTGGCCCCTAAGTCAAGTGAATAGTGCAATTGGATCCCCTAAGTGAAAAAAGTTTCATTCAAGTCTCCTAAACCGGTAAAATTGTTCAATTAAGTCTAATTTGACTTGTTTAGTAGTCTAATGTTTAACTGTATAAATCTAACTCAATAAAATTTAGTATACTAAAAATGAATTTATAATTTACACACAAAAAAATGAATTTATAATATATTAAAAATAAATATTCAATATATTAAGAATGCATTTTTCAATGGTCTATAATATAATTTTTTGTTTTTTTGTTTAATGATCAAATTGTTAAATCTAACCTAATAAAATAAAATATACTAAAAATTAACATATAATATATTAAAGATAAGTATTTTTTTTTTTTTTGGTCAGGCCATGAGGTATCCTGTATTAGGACTCTATTATCCATATTAGACTAGGACTATATTATCCATATTAGACTAGGACTATATTATTCGTGTTAGACTAGGATTATATCTAGCATCTCTATATATTCGCTCCCTATACTCTCAGACATTATTATCAAATACAGAAAATATATTCTCATCTGGTATCAGGTTTTCTTTTCTCATGGAAAACGTCGGTGTTAATGACGGCTCTGTTCTTGGTTCTTCGGAACGGACCGTTACCGAGGTTCCTACGATGCCTGCGAGTGGTAGCCTGTCATCGGCTCATCACTTCGTTTCTTTAAAGTTGACCTCCCGAAATTATTTATTCTGGCGAACTCAGATGCTTTCGTTTCTTGAAGGCCAAGAGCTTCTAGGGTTTGTTGACGGTACAACACCCTTTCTGACGGCATCGCCGGCCCTAACGTCGACCGCGGACAGTGCCCCTGCGGCGGTTTCCAATCTCCCCGCCCGACAGCTCGCTTGGCGTCGGCAAGACAAGGCAATCCTCTCCATGCTCATCTCTTCTTTGTCCGAAGAGACTCTTCGTTTCGGTGTCGACAAGGGCACCTCTCGGCAGCTTTGGCAGGTAATCGAACAAACCCTAGGTTCGTCTACTCGCTCTCGTGTACTCCGGCTACTCGGCGAACTTCAGGGGCTCCGTCAAGGTGATTCCTCAATATCTGATTACCTTGGTCGTGCCTAGATGTTGATTGATGAATTGGCCCTTGCCGGTCGTTATGTTGAGTTGGATGATCAGAATTTATATGTGTTTCGCGGTTTACGCCCGGAGTTCCGACCGTGGTGATCACGGCGGTCGCGGTGGCAGCCCACAAAACCGAGGTGGTAGCGGCCGCGGCAGGGGGCGCGGCAGTCGTGGCCGGGGGCGGTCCAACTCGGGCCCTCGGTGTCAGATTTGCAACAAGCAAGGGCATATAGCTAAGGCGTGTTGGCGTCGTTTCACTCCTGATTCAGATCCTCAGGCGAATGTTGTCGTTTCTGGTGTTGATGGTTCTATGGACGACTCTCATCAGTGGTTCCCAGACACTGGTGCCATAAATCATGCTACCCTTGATCCCACATTATTGACGTCCTCTACTGCATATGATGGTTCGGAGACACTTCGGGTCGGCAATGGTACAGGTTTGCCTATTGTTACTATTGGTTCTACTTCGTTAGCCACTAATTCTAGGTCGTTTCGTATGTCTGATGTTTTGCATGTTCCTGGTCTATCTTCTTCGTTATTATCTGTTCAGCGTTTTGCTAAAGATAATAATGTCTTTTTTGAGTTTCACCCTTCGTGTTTCTTTGTGAAGGACATTCAAACCAGGAACACCCTTTTTAAGGGGCATGCGTCCGGGGGTTTATATGTCTGGCCTGCCTCGCGTCCGACCACGAAGGTCGAGACTGATGCCGTGGTACCATACGCTGATCCCACTCAGTATCGTAGCTTTGCAGGTGCTCTGCAATATCTTACGGTAACTCGGCCTGATCTTTCATATGCAGTCAATCGTTTATGTCAGCACATGCACTCTCCCTCTACTGCGGATTGGGCGGCTCTCAAGAGGGTGTTACGATATGTAAATGGGACATTACATCTTGGTCTTAAGATTACGTCTTCTCCTTCTCTAGATATTCATGCATATTCTGATTCGGATTGGGCTAGCAATCCTGATGATCGCAAATCTACTAGTGGTTTTGCTGTATTTTTGGGGACCAATCTTGTCTCATGGGTTTGTCGAAAACAACGTACTGTGGCTCGTTCATCAACTGAGGCTGAATACAAAGGACTGGCTGATGTCTCTACAGAGGTTACTTGGCTCGTCTCTCTGATGAAGGAAATCGGGTTTGCGCCACCTTCTGTGCCCAAACTCTGGTGTGACAATCTGGGAGCTACTTATCTGTGTGCTAGTCCGGTGTTTCATGCTCGCACCAAGCACATTGAGATCGACTACCACTTTGTTCGTGATAAAGTCGCGAAGAAGGAATTACAAGTCAATTTTATTTCTACCAAAGATCAGATAGCAGATATTTTTACTAAGTCTCTTTCGTCTGTACGTTTTAATTTACTCCGTTGCAAGCTCAATGTTTTGGCTACCAACCTTGTGCTTGAGGGGGAGTATTAGGACTCTATTATCCATATTAGACTAGGACTATATTATCCATATTAGACTAGGACTATATTATCCATATTAGACTAGGACTATATTATTCGTGTTATACTAGGATTATATCTAGCATCTCTATATATTCGTTCCCTGTACTCTCAGACATTATTATCAAATACAGAAAATATATTCTCATCTCCTGAACAAATCCTAACTGTAGGAAGCACCTTTAAACTCGTACCATACTCAGACTAATCTCTATTTATACCAGACCGACACAATTAAAGGGCAAAGAAAATATTTATTAATAAGTCATATTGTAATTTACCCTTTTTAGTATAGTGTATTTGTTGAGTCATTGTCGTTGACTAATCATTTTTTATTGATTAAATTATTATTTTTCTTTCCTTTAATATTTTTAAATATAATTTTTATATTTAATAATATTTTTAATATTTTTTTAGATATATAAATTTTATATACTAATATTAAATTTAACATTGAAAAATTAAACTAAAAATAACTTCAATGAAATGTAATTAATCGAACCTAACACATAAAATATTCAATTAATATATATGACTCAATTATATGTTTTTACCAATTGAAGGAGTTTAAAGTTTAACAATACTTTTCTCAATCTTAATACTATCATTCAAGCCAATAAACTCGTGGTCTAGTGGCATAGAATCTTCAAAATGTGAGATAATGAGTTCAATTCCTAAGATAATAATGATTCTTTATGTTTCAAACATTGTAACAGAATTAGTAATAGTACTAAAAAAATACTACCATTCAAAATTTAATTTATTTTGAATTAAAAATCTCATATTCTCCTTTCAAAAAAAAAAAAATCTTATATTCGAAAATCGAAATGGACTCTTCTTTACTAGGGTTTCTGATTTCTCCTGAAACTCAATTATTATTGAAAAGAAAAAGGGGAAAAGTGAAAATCCGCAGTAAAACTTTTCACAGAAAGCAGCGAAGCTCTTCTTCTCTCCTCCTTACAGTCGTCGGCTTCAGTCTTATTCGGTAGAAAATTCACTGCAAAAAAAAAAAAAAAAAAAAAGCTAAGCATAAGCGGCCATGGGGAGGGGAAAGTTCAAGGGAAAGCCCACCGGTCGGCGCCAATTCTCCACTCCTGAGGAGATGAGTATGTCTCTGATATGTTTGTAACTATTGAATTTGATTTATTGGTTTTTGTTTTGTGTTGATGTATTTTTTTGGGTGGATTTAGATCTGCGTGTTAGGAATTTTGGGGCTGGGATTTCATGAATACTGGGGCTGGTTCTGAGATTATTTTTATTAAGGAATTTGGATTGATCTCATGATGTTTTGAGGTTGTAGATGATGATTGGAGTCTGTTGTCTGAGTATTGTGTTTGGATTGGCTTTTGAATTTATGCAGTTCTGTTTTGAGGACATAAATTACAGTTAGTACTGTTGGATATATTTTTTATGATGTAGCTTTGAAGTGGGGAGTGATAGTAAAAGTTTAAATTTTATTTCATTGAGACATGTGGAGTTACAAGAAGCTAGCTTCAACTACTGGGAATGATATTTTTGATGATGATAAGCACATAAGCCAAATTTTACAACATAAATAAGATTGCCAATTCTGGTCTTCCTAGTTAGGTTGCCCATACCGGCTCAAACCAAGAAAACCAATAAGTCACTCCCACTAGGAGTCGAAGCTGAAACCTTGTTTTTAAGTGGTTAACATTTAACAAGCCTTATTATGTACTTATGGCACCATTATGTATACCCACATTTGTCCAATGAACAAGTGATAGGATGAGTTGAAGAATGTCAAGAGTGCAAGAATGGTTGAAAACTTGAGAAGGGTTTTTTGTGTGTGTGTGGTAAAAATAAGGATGAAGATTGAAGAATAAGGCCAAGTGAAACATATTTGAGAAAGGTTTCCTGCAGCATCTGTAGGAGACAAAATGGTAGGATATACATTTATATGTTTACACTGCAGTCCTAGTGTACAGGCACTTAAATGTGACTTGTTGAGTTTGATACTATTCATGCAGAAGTATGACTATTTGAGCTTATATCTGATATGTTGTGTACTGTCATCCGCATGGTGGGTTCTGAAATAAGTCAATTATTAGTAATTATGTGCATGTAAAATCACTTAGAAATGATGATGAAGATGACATCTATCTGACTATCTGTTTAATAATTATTATCTGTTAAATAACGAAACTCAGAATTAAATTGTATTCACAATTTCAAATTCGTTTGTATTATTCCATGTACTTTCAAAATATGAGTTTGAAAATATGGATGTTTTAATTTTTTGGATTTATTATTTAATGAGTTTTAACTATGATAATTATTCTCTATTTAGTTCATGAGTGAAGGCATAATAAGAGTTCTTTTGTTTTGTGTCCATATAACAGTGGCTGGTACATCATCTCGTCCTCGAACTTTTAAAAAGGTATTTTTAGTGTGTGTGTGTGTGTATATATATATATATTGACTTCATTCATATGTGATAAAAGGGGGTTTTAATGTCACTTGAAAAAAATTCAAACATTGATGCAGTGATATGTGACTTGCAAAGACATTAGAAAGGATGATTTAAGTTTAAACACTTTGTGGGTTATTGTAACTCAATTCTGACATTCAAGTTTATTATTTCTAAACTCTTGTGGCAAAGCCAAGAACCCAAGATAGACCATACTCCTCTTAAATGCAGTCTTTAAAATTACATCTGTGATGTTTATGCATTTTTTTTTTATCTTATTTAATTTCTTCGATGTTTTTAGGTAGAAGATGAAGTTGAGGAAGCAGAGAGATCAGAGTCTGAAGAGGAATCTGGAGGATCTGATGAAGAATCAGAAGTATGCACACTTATTCTCAATGACAATTTAATCTTTTCTTCCCCTAAATTTATTTTCTGCTTTTTATGAGTTTGTGGCACCGCTAACATTTTAATGTTCACTTCTATACTGGATTGTTGAATAGAAACGGAAGGGTACACAGGGCATCATTCAGATTGAAAATCCTAATCTGGTCAAGCCTAAGAATCTGAAAGCCAAAAATGTGGATGTACGATACATGCCTCTATCTTCTACTCTCTTCTTCACTTTGTAATGTAGCTTGTTTTAAAAACAAACGAGGATTTTGTATATATTATGAGATGTTCTTTCTGTTTCGCAGATTGAGAAAACCTCAGAACTTTCCAGACGTGAGAGGTATGTGAATTATCTTTTTCTTGTCCTAGTATAAATTTATGTATACACAATGTACACCTTGCTCACTTTTATTTTACGTCATGTATGGAAATCTTCCTTGTCCTTAGGGAAGAGATAGAGAAGCAGAAAGCTCATGAGCGGTACATGAAGCTCCAAGAACAAGGGAAAACAGAACAATCTAGGAAGGATTTAGGTACGTACTTATTTGCATTTCGCTAAGAAAGCTACTCGCGTTACATGTAATTAGCTATACTGGACTCCTCGTCACCATTTGTACTCATAATTTACTTAATTACCCTTGAACTTGCAGATCGTTTGGCCATGATAAGGCAAGAAAGAGCAGAAGCTGCTAAAAAACGAGAAGAGGAGAAAGCTGGTACTCTTCAAACATAACCCTGCTGGCCTCGTATTCTTTTAACCCCCCTTTCCCACTTTCAAATTCATAATCCAAGTTTGTTTATGATTGTTTCTACTGCTGCAGCTAAAGAGCAGAAGAAGTTGGAAACTCGCAAATGATGAATTCAAGATTTTAGGTTCTAGTTATATGTACTCCCTCCATCCCATTTTACATGTCTTACTTTCCTTTTTAGTTTGTCACAAAATATTGTCTTCTTAACAAAATTGAACATAATTATCCTTCTACATTTTCCAATTTACCATTTTGACCTTTTCAAATTTCTAGACAATTAATGAGGTAAGTATAGTTCTACTTTGTACAAATGATACATATTTTTGAGGGGCAAAATTGAAAAGTTAGTAACATTTGTTTTGCTGCATTGAAAATCGTGCAAAATGCAAATGTGACAAACAATTAGGGACGGATGGTCTATTTATTATAGACAGATAAAACTGTTTGTTGGGTTTTGCAAGTTTTTGATACTTAGATTGTTGGAGGCTGGTTTGAGCTATCCATCTTTTAATGCTTGGATCCCTTGGAATCTGAATTTGTCTATGTATGGAACTTGTATTTAGTTCCTTGTTCTTTGATAACAAATTTAACACATATTGGATGGCTAAATTGACTAATTGCTTCCTAGGAAGGATGCTAAAGTTATGTTTAATCCACACAATATTAATGTTCAATAATAAAATTATGATTATGAATAAATAATTAGAGATATTTTGATAAATATCTTGAATTTTAAAATGTATCGACTATAACATTATAAAGTGCAAAGTGCATTGGTGAACGTTACAAATTGTACCTAGTAATATGTGAAGTACTTCTTCTGGAGTTCTTCATGATACAATTATGTACACGATGCATTTCATGCAGTGCATGGTTGGATGTAGTTGGAATTCCTTTCCGGGTAAATTACATGGTTTGGTTGTAAGGAATTGTAATTCAACGGAGTTACAATTCCCTCCTTTTGTTGAATTGTAAATTGCAATTCAAATGGTTGTGGGAAGGTAAAAAAACGGAAGAAATGAGTAAAGTACCCTTTGTTATTATTATTATTATTATACAAAGACATTTTAGTTTTTATACTTCTTTCATTCTCATTCCTCGATAATTCTATTCATCCTTACCAAATAATGTAATTTGAATTCATACTTTTTATAAGACATGATTTTTCATACAATTCTTCCTACTATAGAAGAGGGGTTTATACACCTCTTCCTATGTATTACAATATGAAATTATAAGAAATTTCTAAGGTGTTGATTGACACCGGTGAATGGTGAAAGTTAAATGAATTGAGAACAATTCTTTTGTACTACTCAATAGTCTAACAAACTAAATCGTTCGTCTTCAATTTATTACAATTCTGAATTCTAACTTTACACAATATTTTAGCACAAAAAGTGAAAAAAAAGGCATATAAACACCAAAAAACAATAAACCAAGATTAAGATTATAATCTACATTCACACGTATACAATATTTGTGTTGTAATATGCCTATTAGCTCAAACATATTGACCAACGGAATTTAGATAAAGAAGATAGAGAAGAGATGAAGAACACAATAAGCCAGAGAGACACTTGTTTCTGTTATTTCAATATCTGAATATATATACATGTACAATCATTAAGTATTATACTAAATGACATAACTGTTACATATGTTACAAATCAACAATAATGTCCATAATGAATGAGATATTTATAACACTCTCCCTTGGACATTATTTGTCCACAATCTTGCTTTAATAACAAACTTGCTAGGAAAACCCAGTGGGAAAAACCTAGACAAGAAAAGAGTACAAGGTATATGGATAGCATACATTCATGCCTCATTAAAAACTTCACTAGGAAAATCACGTGGGAAAAAACCTAGTTGAAGAAAAGAGTACATGATTTATGTAAAAACATATATTGTATTGGTTGCCTCATTAAAAACCTTAACTTAAGAAAACCCTGTGGGAAAAACTTAGTTAGAAAAAAGAGTACAACCATAAGCCTTCAGGGCGCAAACTGCATAATCTTCAGGACTTTGGGGTTTGTCCATTTAAGTAATTATTTTGCAACTTTTTCCCATTGTCATTACTATATCATACATAAGCCTCGTTAAAAACCACACTAGAAAAACCCAATGGGAGAAAACTAGTGAGGAAAAGAGTACATGATATTTATGAATTTATGTGTTGCAAATAATGCGCAACTGTTAGTCTTTTATGACTTAATCTTCAGGATTTCACATTCAATCTTCCGGATTGATTCGAGTAAATGTACTTCATGTCTCCCCCTGAAGATAACAATCTTCAAGTTCTACATATATTTCAAAAATTTGAAGAAATGGATTGGACAAATCTTCTGGATTGTCACTAGAGTAAATGTCTAATAATCTTATGGCTCTTCTAGAGCTCATATAACATTTGTGCAACACAAGTATTATTGTCCTCATTTTGAACATTTAGGGAAAGACATTGTATAACCAGTTTGGACTTGGCATTGCGGGGATCAAACAAAAACAGACAGTACCCAAGTAGCCTATTAAAACTGTATCATGGTTTCTTACATAAATGTCATGTTTTTGTATCTCGAAGATACCGGAGGATATGTCAATCATTATTCAAGTACTGTTTTTGTATCTCGAAGATACCGGAGGATATGTCAATCATTATTCAAGTACTTCATTTGTAGGGGGAGCACTAGATTTTGCTAGCAATTTTATCGCAAATATGTTGCGGTTATGGAACTTCTGGTTCTATAATGGTGCTCCAATGATAATGAAGTAAGGGACTTCGAGTTCAAAAAGGTTCCTTATCTGCTTCAAGAGATTATTAGGCAACCTTTAGTTTGATAAAAAACATGACATTTATATGCATATAGACATGTGAAAAAAAAAAACATTTTTAGATGTAGGCTGACTGGTGTATATAAAAGAAATCTTCAAAGAAAAACTCGATATTCAAGTCGAGATAATACTTATAGCTTTCACAAGCTTTTTATTTCAAAAAGTCTCAGTCTTTAAACATGAATTGACATTACCAAGCTCTTTATATATTTCATTGATGTTTACGCCATCAATCTTGACTGAAATAATGGCATACATAATGACACATTAATATGTCTGTTACAAGCGTTTACAAAATAATGGCCATCATTAATATTTATAACAATTTGAATAATTTTACCATTTTTGCGTAAAAGGTCAAGTCAAAGAATTCTATGATTAGAACATAGGAGTGGGTAGTCAAAATGGTAAATGGCCCACCAAATAGAAAGGTAGTGTTTGGTAAATAGCTGTTAACTGATTGAGTTAGTGAATTTGATTAATTAATAACATTAATTAATTGTAGAAAAGTGTTGGGTTATTGAGTTAGTTTGACTAATTGATAACATTAATTGATTGTAGAAAAGTGTTGAGTTATTAAGTTTGACTAGCTGATAACATATTACATAAAAAAATGACTTTCTTAAAAAAGACTTAAACAATTTTTTGAATTTTAACATTTTGAAACAACAAACTGTGTTATAAAAAGCTAATTAATCAATACTCATCAGCTAATAATGATCAAATAAACTAAAATTAACTATAAACTAACTTATGTTACTAAAGATGCCAAAAAAAATCTTTTCATACCATAAACGCCAAAAGTACGTAGGATTTTAGTGTACATGTGAGGATAGAAGAGTCGAATTCTAGGCAATTTTTTTTTTTGTTTAATAAGAAAAAAAGAAAACGGAAGTTACATTTTTATCCAGAACAGCACCCAGCTTTCTTCACAGCGGACACATCGTCCCTGTTCCCAATGTTGATAGTCTGCCCCTTGGGCAGCGCCGACGGGTCGTCGCCGGCGTCGAGCGACCTCTTGCTAACCACCCGGTAGATCTGAGTCAGCACTTCCGTGAATGCGCTCTCCACGTTCAACGCCTCCAGCGCCGAGGTCTCCACGAAGAACGTGTTCTCCCTCTCCGCGAACGACCCCGCGTCGTCCGTCGGCACCGCCCGCAGATGGCGGAGATCCGACTTGTTCCCCACCAGCATCACCACGATGTTCTGATCGGTGTGGTCCCGGAGCTCCTTCAGCCACCGCTGCACGTTCTCGAACGTTACGTTCCGAGTTATATCGTACACCAGCAGCGCCCCCACCGCTCCTCGATAATACGCGCTCGTGATTGCACGGTACCTATACATACATTCATACATTACATTACATCAATTTCATCACAATTCCATGAAATATAATTCTGCATTGCATCAATCGCATTATAATTCCATGAAATTTTGCCTGCGTTTATGAATAGGAGAAATTTTTTATATCAGAATTTATGAAAGCTTCATTGTTTATGAGAATTAGAGAATGTAGATCTCAAAAATGAACAGAATCATGTTGATTTCAAAACCCTAGTTTCCTGAATAGTCAGGAATTCAAATAATTATAGCTTTACTTGTTAATCTGAATGAGATTTGTCTAGATTCAACTGGATAAATCTCATCTAAATATAAATATTAAGACGGTATCGGTTATATATATATATATATATATATATATATATATATATATATATATATAGGAAGGGTAGGATAGGGTGGTTACCTTTCTTGGCCAGCGGTGTCCCAAATCTGGGCCTTGATGACTTTATCGTCGACCTGGATGGTTCGGGTGGCGAATTCGACGCCGATGGTAGATTTAGACTCTGCGCTGAATTCATTTTTGGTGAAACGCGACAACAAGTTTGATTTTCCGACGCCGGAGTCTCCTATGAGCACCACTTTGAACAAATAGTCGTAATCCTCGTCTGATCTATATGCCATTTTTGTTTAAGAAATATTGAAAAAGGAGACGAAGAAGAAGTTAAGAAACCATAAAATGGCGTGGGATCGATCGGAGATGGATGGGAATGGAGAGAGGTGATCGAGATCAGAGGAAGAAGGGCGATTGCGGCAAACATGCAGATTTTAATGATCTCCGAATGCTTAGATAGATGGATGAAGAGAAATAGGAAATTCAATGAATTAGAAGAGTCCCTCTCCTGCAATAACACCAATGTTATGGTAATCCCTTATTTTAGATTAAATATTTGATTTCTAAATATCAATATAACGACTCCTTTTTTTTTTTTTTTTAATTTTATTTAAAATAACTTACTAGTTGGTAAAAAAAAAAAAATACAATGAAATAAGCAATTTTCGTATAACATTTGCAAGGTGGATACGCGCGGTTCCAAAACTGTTCAAAATTATGAATATATAGTTCAAAAATTATGAACATATAATTCTATAATTATGAACATAGAATTGTGAACATAATTATGAACATATAATTCTGTAATTATGAATACAAAGATTCAATAATGTTGAATATGAAGTTCAAAAATTATGAATATATAGCTTTATAATTATGAACATATAGTTCAGTAATTATGAACATAGAACTGTGTCCACTTTGCAAGGTGGACACAGCTCCACAGCATAACGATTGATGATCGAATTGGTCAATTGGTGGTCTACATTTAAGTATTAATTTTTTTTTTAAAATACTCAAGATTCTACATTTAAGTATTAATTATAACAAAGATTTGACAAAAGTGTCTATCTTGAAAAAGGATAATTCCACTTATATAAAACTTGTGATTGCAAAATAATATCTATTATCCTATATAATGTATGTTAACCTTACGAAAAAAATGATTGCACTCCAACCTCAAGTACTCTTACTCTTGAGGAGAAGGGCTTGTATAGTATAATGCTAACATCTTGAACACAAGATCGGACTTCAATACCGTCATCATATAGATCAGATGAGGTTGAATACTCTTCAATTTGATATCACGAGTGAACTTCCATATATTCTTTGAAGAATGTTGTCACAACTAAGTTGGTCAATCTTTTGACTCTCAATGAGAGCGGCCTATTGGTCTTCTTGGTTTGAGCCGGTTAGCTATGGACAATCTAGACTAGTTTACTTTCTTGTGGTCCTTTGCCTGCTAGGGTTACGAGGCGGCGTACACCCTTGGGGCGGATAGTGACGGTGGGTTTTCATCAACTAATGCATATATGTTATAACATTTTTTGTTCAAGTAAAATTTTTAAAAAATGACAAAAACAATAATAAGAACCTATATCATATCTACAAATTAAGTTTACATGTAAGCTCTTAGATGGAATTTAAGCAAAAATTAAGAAATTAAAATACATTTAACCATAAGAAAAATGTTACAAAAGTATAGTATGAGAATTATTGTTATATGAAATAGTAATGCCGCCTGAAAAATATATAATTTGTCTATAGGGTTGATCAGTACCGGTATCGATAATATCAAATACAATCATTTAAGATATATCTAATATCTAATTGTACTCGATATTATTGGTATCAGTGTAGATCTTGCTCGTATACAAAGTTGAAGTAGTAGTTCAAAATATGGTGCATGGCCTTCTATGTTTTTGCAACTTTTTCTTGGTCTTGGGTGGTCTCAAGGCTACCTTTATTGCAGTATCAAACACAGCTTTCACATTCTGAAATAATATAACAATTTATTAAGTCAAATTAATCAGCTAAACAAAATAAATATATACATTTACCTTTTATTTTAATAGACATAATTATAACTAAATTATTTAATCTTTGTAAAACAAATTTAAAAGAAAGATTGAATTACATGTTATCTATCCTTATTAAATGGTAGGTGTAATGACAAAAAATTTAAAGGAATACCAATTGCGGTAAATAAATACGTAGTAAAAATCAAAGTGACAGTAAAATTAAATGTGGCAATACCATAATTGCGGTATATTTACCTGCTGCGTCTTTGAACTACACTCAACGTAGGCAACCGCACCAATCATTTTCTTCAATTCCTCTCCCTAGGGATTTATATACCGAAAAAAAAGTAATAACTAATAATTTCAAAAAATACAATAATATTATTTTTTTTTTTGAAAACCAAATAACCACAATAATATTATTTTATTTTATTATTTGAAAATAAAAGGGAAAAAAATCAGAAAATCCCCAAAGAGTACTTACTCGGACGGTTGTGATTGGAGTTGCTCCAGGATGATCAACTAAATACTGCTTGTCATCTCTCAAATCTGCATTGTTTTAATTTAATTATTTGACAAAAATCATAAATAAAAAATAAATTATAAGCTTTTTTTATCTTTTGAAAAATATAATAATTCAATAAAAAAATTATAAAAAATCCAATTAATTCATAACCTAGTACTTAATATAAAACTAAACTCTATAAATTAGGATTTCGGTTCACTTTCATTTTCAATCCATTTTCCATAAATGTATCAAAATTGTAAAAGAAAAAATAAAATAAATAAAAAGGAAGAATGACAGGTTAATCTTACCTAGTTTTGTTCCAACTAATACAATTGGAACACTGGGTGCATAGTGTCTCAATTCCGGTATCCACTGTAATCAAGAAATAATAATACAATAATAATAATAATAATAATAATAATAATAATAATAATAATAATATAATAATAATAATAATAATAATAATAATAATAATAATAATAATAATAATAATTAAAAAAAAAAAAGTCAACACAATCGATCATCATCAGTGTGAATTATATTGATCACGTATATATAACCATATATAGTTGGGTACTATATACCATGCAAATTAAATAGTACTCTCTATAATCAAGCATATTATACCCGTAATCATATGCGGTTATACTCGATATGATCTTTAAAAAAATTAAAATTAGGGAAAATGGCAATTTTTCCCCCTGTGTTATATGCTTATAGCACTTTTTCCTCCTGAGTTATTCATGCATTCACATTTGTCCCCTCAATTATTATAGAAGTGGCGGTTTTTCCCCCTGATAATATTAAATGGACATTTCTACCCTTAAAACAAATATTTTATTTATTTCTCTTCTTCAACAAATTATTGCTTATACGTAGGGATGACCACGGTTCGGTTCGAACTGAACCAAACACTATAGCAATCAAATTAAAAAATTTCGATTATGATTCATAACATAACCCAATATTTGGGTTTCCGTTTATTAAAATCGTGAACTGGAAAAAAATGGATCCTGAACCGTGAACTGGAGGTTCAAATCGGAACAACTACTAGCAATAACTTAAATTAGAATTATAATATTTGCAAATAGTGTATATTTTTTTCCGCATTTATATTGACTCTCACATATAAGTATATATAATCGCGGTTTGAGTTTTATTTTGAACCGTCGGTTCACGATTTTGGATCCAATTTGAACGGTTGATTCAAACTTTCTTTTAAAATTTTATTTTTTTTTTAAAAAAAATATTCTAAATTCAACACTTAATGTATTTTATTTTTTCAAATCGTGGTTATAATTTGTTGGAGAAGAAAAATAAATGAAATATTTATTTTAAGGGTAAATATGTACATTTAATATATCAGGGGGGGAAAAACTGCCACTTAAATAATTTAGGGAGAAAAAGTGCTATAAGTATATAACAAAGGGAGAAAAAGTGCCATTTTCCCTTAAAATTAATAATAATAAAATTTAGTATAGATTTGTTGTGTAGATAACCTTCTTGTAGATGTTTTCATAGCTAGCTTTGCTGATGAGGGAAAAAGCAAGCAGAAAAACATCAGCTCCTCTATAACTCAGAGGCCTTAGCCTGTTGTAATCTTCTTGTCCTGCACCATTCATTTCCACAATAGGTTTTTATTTTTTTTTATTTTTTTTTAAATAAAAAAAAAAAAAAAAAAAAAAAAAAAAAAAAAAAAAAAAAAAACAAGAAATGATCAATCTCGAGACTTATATCTATGTCACTCGAGACTGATCGACAAGAATTTACCAGCAGTATCCCACAGGCCAAGATTGACCGTGCTCCCATCCACCACCACATTGGCACTAAAGTTATCAAACACTGTCGGGACATAATCCTACATCCGACCAAAAACACGTACACCATTCTTAAACCCCACAAAAAAAAAAAAATCGCATAAATTACACTGATCAATCTCACAAAATATTCGAGAAAAAAAAAAGGCGAAAATGTCACGTACCGTCGGGAAAGTGTTGCTGGTGTAGGAAATGAGCATGCAAGTTTTTCCCACAGCCCCATCCCCCACTGTCACACACTTGATGAACCTTGCAGTACTCATAGCTCTTGTAATACTAGGAAGGAAGGAATCAATGAATTGAATCCAAGTTTTATATGTTGTTGAAGCTAGCTAATTAAGCATCTTATATGTGTATATGCAAAGAAATTAAAGAGAAAAAAAATGGTTGGCAGACAATGTGACAGCCTAAGACACCTAGGAAGACAATGATTGTGTGGATGACTGTTTCTTGACTTGGGGTTAAAGAGGTTGTGTATAGTGAAGCTAGTAGGTGTAGTGCTAAGTTGTTGGGTGGATTAAGTGTAGAGAAAGGGAATGGATGATAGAAAGAAAATAATATAATATATTTAATATGCAAAAAGGTTGCTTAATTAGTTGAACAATGTAGTATGATTGTATATACCAATTTCAAATGTTTTTTTTTATGGTTGGGAAGTGATGAGGAAAGGTGTGAGTTGAAAGCATGTCTTTTGGGGTGTCACTATTGTTATTATTCTTTTTATTTTCACACCATTATGTTGATGCAAAATGGGAGTGAAACAAACGAGGGTATATTTGTCTATGCCTATAATTTTGGGTTTTTTTTTTTCCTTTGAAATTGTAGTTATTTAATTGATCGATGCATTTGAGATCTTATCAAAAGTTGAGAGAAAATTTTGACGTTTTCATATTAAATATAAGAGTATCTATAATAGAAGTTTTTGAAAAGTTTTTTGTGGGTCCTGCAGAGACAAGGACAAAATGAGAGAGGAGAGATCGAGAATGTTGAATTGGGAGCTCCAACAAGGATTTTTTGTGAACCCTAGGAGAAAAGGAAAAGAAGAAGAAAAAATTATGATGGTACTCGTGCGCGCACTAGCAACACCCAACAGTCGTGTGCACTACACATGCCCGTTGGGAACACTTAATGGTTAATTTGCTTTTCTTCTTCTTTTTTCTCCACACCCCCCCCCCCCCCCCCCCCCCCCCCTTTTTTTTTTCTCCTCCCTCTACCTCACTCTCCCAGTCTCACTTGGTAAGGAAAAATCCGACAAAAATATATACCATTGAGGATGCTCTAAGTCATGAGTCTATTGATGAGAAGGGGTTACGGAAAGCTTGAACCCAATTCTTATGGTTATGATTTATGAATATGAGAGCAATTGAAATTTCTAAAAATTATACATTTGTGTATTATATTGTTAAGATCGATCTAAACCATTCATTATTTCTTAAAGCTCAATCTCCATCTATGATAGATAAGTATGACATTACAATAATTTATCATGTATCTTAATATTAACAGGCAAAAGCAAACAAAATATTACAAACTATATATATATATATATATATATATATATATATATATATATATATATATATATATATATATATATATATATATATAAACACACACACACACACACACCACTTTTAACAATAAGATTGAATACCAATATACGCATGCAAATGCACTTAATTAGCTAGGCATGCCACTATACTAAAGAATTTTAGTCTAGTTACTTAATTTGGTCAAGAGATTATTAAATGGAAGAGGTTGTAGAATTACACATTTTATGAATTTTTTAAAAAGTTTAATTGTATAGATGAGATCATGAGATGAATGTAAACTTTAAGAAATCTTATAATCAGAAAAATTAAAGAATAATTAAGTTGGTTGAGACTAAGCCATTTCTTACTTCTTAAGGATATATATAAAGAGAGGGGATCTTGCTCCAATGAAAATTAGACTTTCTGTGATAACTTACTAATCTCATTTATCCATCTAGAATAATTAAGTAGTGTCGAAAAATAAGAAAAAAATGAAAAAAAAAAAAAAAAAAAAACGCAATGATGTTTTTATAATTATTAGGTGCATTGGAAATACTTGATAGTATATATGTGGGTATATAACTAAAAGTGAACACACATATATAGCTTCAGTGCATTATTATAGATCTTGAGTGTACTTATCACGTATGTACTATCAAATTTTTCCTAATGTATTATAATAATTATGAAAATACCACGGAAAATTTAGTTGGTTTTATATGCGTACACGTATGCTTATATTAATTATGAAAATACCATGGAAAATTTAGTTGATTTTAGGTAGAAGTGTCAAATAGGCCCATCTACTAATGCGAAGTGCTCAATTCCCGCCATGAATTAAAATATAGTGTAATCAACCACACTTACCAACTAAATTTGTTCGTTTGACATTTTTTGCAGGTTACCTCCAGGTTGCCTATTCATATTGCTGACATGTAATTTTTGTATAATAAAAGCGTGTGGTGAAGTGGAATTTGCTTCCTAAATCTGCGTTGACAGCCAGAAAACCACTGCTCTTCGCAAATCGCAACCGCAGGAGAACTAAAGCTTGAAGCTTGAAGCAGGTAATTTTGGGTCGGGAATTGAGACCACAATTCAACAAACGATGAACCTATGAACCTTGAGAGAACAACTCTGTTTTGCTTAATTTGAAACGATGTAATTAGGCCAGATAAGAAAGTCCAATGCATACCCACATTTATTGTTAAAATACATGATAATCGAAGCATCCGATGCAGAACTATCTACTTCCTAACGATTTAGGATAATTATTGGTGTCTATTTTTTGTGTGCAGGCTCCTTACTCTGATCCTAGGACCAATCTCCGATACGCTAATACAGAAGTCTTCAATATGAACAATTAAAAATTGAAAGTAGCGGTTATTAGGGATTTGTGATAGACATATGCGAAGCTTCGTCGTTGAGAACAGGGACTCCGTATTCCATGGCGCTTTTCGCCAGCTTCACCGACGGAAGCGGAGGCGAGGATGACGGATGACGATGGCGAGGATGGGCTGTGATAGATGGAGGCGTCGAAGAAGAAATTGAAGCTATCGCCCAATTTTTTTTTCTTATTTTTATTATTTTAAATGTATGTTTTTCTTATTTTTTATTATTTTAAATTCCATGTAAACAAGCCACCTAAGCGTAACCGGGACACGTCATGATAAATGGGATGGTAACCTGCTAAAAAAAGTCAATTGAACAAATTTAGCTAGTAAATGTGGCTAATTACACTATTTTAGTTCGTGGTGAAAATTGAGCATTTCCTAGTAGTAGATGGGCCTATTTGACACTTCTACCTTGATTTTATATGTGTACACGTATGCTTCCAATGATTTTTGGGCTTAATTTCTTAGATTAGTATTCTCATTATGGGTGAAAAATATAAGAGATAATTGACCTCACACCCTATAAAACAAGAGTTAATGCACAATTTACATACTTAATGTTCACAATTTACATATTAAACGTTCACAATTTACTTTTTACAAAATTGTAAATATTCGGTAGGTAAATTATGTATTTTGAATTCAGGTCCACCTTGCAAGGTGGACACGAGTCCACGGAATAATTTACTCATTAATTTAGTAATGGAATCAGTGGCAGACTCAGTGTGGGGGCAGTGGGGGTAGCTGTGCCCACTCCCCCCACCCACCCCTTTATATATATGTATGTATATGTACACATATATAGCATGAAACATTATATAAAATCAATATTTATGTTGAAAAAACCAGTAGTTTGAATAGCTTAGTTGGTTGAACTCTAAATTTTATGTTATAAAAGGCTTATATCATGGGTTCAAATCTCATTAGCACCACTTTTAATTATCTTCTCTCCTTCATTTCTTCACAAGATAAATTAAATATTTTTAGTCTACTTTTTATGAATCATTTAATTAACAAATTAAATGTTCTTTTAGTCTAGTTTTTATAAATCATTTAGTTAATGTAGTATACAAGTTTATAATATACTTTATTGTATTCGAATTAATTTAGAAAAATCGATCTAACCAAAAGAAATTAAAATTTAAAAGTATTTATGAATATATTGTTATTCAAATTATTTTATCTAATTGATTACGTTTCATATTTTCTCATAAATATATTGTAATTTATAATGTATTTTGTATTTTAACCTTATTATGGTTGGTTGATATTTTGTTATTGACATTTCTAACATCATTTAATATTCGCCCCTACTCAGATGATTTTCTGGGTCCGCCACTGAATGGAATATGTCGTTAACTATTTATTATTATTGATTAATTTACTCATTAATTTCGATAAGAAAAGTCTTAAGTTCAAACTCATCCAATCAGGGTTGACATAATTATTATTATTTTTTTTTTTTGATGTAGACATAATTGTTAAACATATACTATAAATATGTTAAAATGTATTGAAAAAAACACACAATATGAAATTTAACATGTCAGAAAAGATTTTGAAGGGCACACACACACACACATGATCCATCCATCCAAATGTGAATTAGGATCCTCGTGATAAGTGTGGATTAATTTTATACATTCGTCTAGGATGATCAATGGCTAAATATGATGATTATATAAATATTAGTATAATGAAATCAACTTAGGTATTCAATGCATCTATTTATTCAATCTAACAAAACTAATTAGGATGTAAGGTATAAGATACTTTAGGAAATATCTTCATTTTTAAAAGTAAATTGTGTCATTTATAAGAACATTCGAAAAAGGGGAAGGGGGGAATTAGATAAATTGAGAGACACAAAACAAATGAACAAGAAGTTACCATATATTTTTTGGAATTCAAGTGCACTCATAATTACAACCCTGAATGAGTTGTCAAAAGTTCTCTAAGCACTAGTTTAAAGTCTGCATACAGTCAATTTGATTAATTAAACATTACCTTCTGGTTCACCAATTTTTACATTTTATGTAGTGATATCAATGCATCAAGAACACAAAAGCGTCAAAGAATCACATTGCTTTTGGGGTGTACATATTTAATTATTCCCTAGCAGTAAAATGGAGAATTTGATGAAGCAAATTAAACTTTCTTGATCCAAAAGACCCACACCCCACCTCAAATGTTCAGAACAAATCCTCATATGAGAGCTGAAAAACTGCATAATACAGAAAAAAAAAATTCATGATTTTGTTATTTCATGAAGCTTTTGCTACATAAACTTGGCTTTAATCCACATACAAATTCTCACGGAGCAATAGAGTCAATATTATGTAGAACAGGAACAATTACTCCACTGGAATCAATGTCACTACGAAACTCAATCAAGCTTGAAATTGATTCTTTGATGCTAAAGTCACCAACTGCATCTAATTGGCTAGCATCTGTTGTGATTTCATCAACCTTGTGAAGTAGTGAAGCAAACATAGGAGACAATGAAGTGGCAGTCATTGGTTGAGCCTCACCAGCCAAGATATTTGATTCCTAAGATATTTAATTGGCATGTATTGCATGCCTCTTTAACCGATTCCATCACGGTAAGTGTGGCTCCTGCCTAGTAACAACAATATTTCTATTTCAATCCCCTCTATTCTGTCAAATGCAAAAAGTTCATTACAATTGTAGCTTCATACAAACCAGATTTCAGGATTCATTCCCCCAGAGTTGGGAAATTTGTCGAGCCTTCAAGTGTCTTTTTGGTTGGGCGAATCAGATTGAAGGTAGTGTGCATCATTTGCTCCCTTTAGCTGAGCTCTCTCTCGGATATAAGTAAAAGAGATACATCGATAATATGATTTTGTTCCTTCTCTATCCCTTCTTTAGGTATATTTTCAGCATTTAATTTGTGCAAGTAATGCATATCAATTCTTCTGACGTTATTCATGTTTGCAACTCATACAACAAAGCCAACACCTTTAAATCCAATATAATTATAAAACAAAAACAACAATCACCCAAAAATAACAATAATATTGTTGACCTATTTTAGATTCAAATATGTTCTTTTTGCAAACTAGCACCAGTAACTCAATTGCACATTAGACTCTACCAATAAAATAGAAGCGGACTAGCAATGAAGACGAAGACAACGACAAACCTATCAAAAAGCGAATTAACAAAACTTAAAGTAATTCCAACCAAAAGTAGTATCTACTACCTAATATAATAACAACTACAATAAGTATTTAGATAATTGTTTTTAGGAAAAGTGCAAACTAAACATTAATTTTAATATCAACTATAATAATTAAACTTCTCCTATATAATTTTACATTAATATACTTTGAACTAATTTAAATTTTAAATACAAACATTGTGTATTAAATAAGTCGCATAATGCATATGTTAAAACTAGTTAAGTGAATAAAAGTAAAATTTTGTTGCAATCTAAAGGAACAATGGTCTTAAAATGGTAAATGGTGGGATTGGAAAGCAGTTTTTCCATATAAGTTTAAATTGCTTTCACCATTTCTGTTTTACAAATTAGTGGATAAGATAAATCGTGAGATGTGCTTAAATTGGCCTACTAGGTACTCCAAAGTTGTGTTTTATGAAATGCAATTTTTTTCATAGTATCACGAATGAAAGTGTAACATTCTAAAGTTGTGTCTTATGTTATTGATTTTATGTAGAAGTGATTATGATTTATGGTACAAGTAAAAAGAATTTAATTTTTTCTCGAAACTACAACAAATTTTCTCAATTGAAAGAGTGTTAGAAAGAATTGAATTGCGTATTCTACTTTATTTTTGGGTGACAATGAAAATATGTAATCACTATTTGAGTGTTATGTGTGCACAACTGCACAAGATAAATATATCTCTTGTGTAATAGTTCGCAAATAAGGATGTGTTTAGAAACCAAGAAAATGACTTCTGAAAAAATGAGTCATTTTTTTAAAAATAGTTTCATTTTTAGTGTTTGGTTGCATTCTGAAAAACTATCTTGGTGTGTTTGGTTCATTTTAAAAAAAAATGAGTACAATTATATAATTAAACATTTTAATTGTTTTATTTAGAATATAATAATATTAAAAATAATATTATTTATTATAAAAATTATAAAAAAAAAAAAAAAAAAAAAAAAAAAAAAAAAAAACTCTGATTTCCAGCGAAAATACTGATTTCTTGGGAAACCAAAGCACTGCCTGGTTGTGATTGTTGTTAGAAATTATTGTGGGCGGAAGTCACTTTTTTTTGTTAGAAAATGACTTCCGTCAAATTTTGGCGAAAGTCATTCTCTTCCAAAACAATCATATTTTTCCAAGTCAATTGAAAATGATTTCAGTTGACTTGATTTTCAAGGCACATCCAAATCTTTGGAAACTTGAAAAATAATTTTTTGAAATTATTTTTTGAATTTCCAAAGACACCTTAACATTAAAAAGATTATGTACGACAGACTTAATTGCAAGAATATTACCTATAATCAAATTATGTATTCTACTTTGTACTCCATGCTAACATATTATAATATGATTGATCTAAAAAAATAAAAAATAAAAAAATTATAAGTCACAATTTTTTTTTGAACACAAATTTTTATTCCCTTTATTTTATTCTTCTAATGAAATCATTATATGAGGCGGAAGTTTCTTCTAAAAAAATATACTTATTATTTTTTAAACTATTAAATACCGGGCGTTTGAAAAGAATTATTTTTCTATTATATTACTAAATTTTTTGAATTGGAATAAATTATAGTTTGAAAAAAAAAAAAAAAAAAACATACAAATATAATATTTTTTTTAGTCTGTCATGTTCATATGGGACAATCATTTTCAACAACCTCGTTCAAAACCACGTGCAATCAAACTTTTCCTTCTTTAAATACGATCATTATCTTTTACTAGAAAAAAGTTTTAGAAAATAAAAATAAAAATAAAACCTTAAACTTTGGAAAATTTTGAATCGAATTCACATGACAACAATATAGTACGGAGTATATATAAAGGCGGCAAGTTATTCCTTAAAACTAGGTCCACCTTGCAAGGTGAATCGAAATTCAAAATACGCAATTTATGTATTGAATGTTTATAATTTACTTATTGAGCGTTCACAATTGTAAAAGATAAATTATGAACATTTAGTATGTAAATTGTGAATATAAAATATATAAATTGTATATATACATTGTGAATATTCAATAAATAAACTGTAAACATTCAATATATAAATTATGTATTTTGAATCTGAGTCCACCTTGCAAAGTGAACCTAGTCCAGAATATAACAACATAAAGGCTGGTCAAGTTCATGAACCTGGATTATATGGCTAGTCAAGGATAATGAAATGCTGATGTGAACTTGGGCCCACGGGAGCCCATTAGTTACGTAAGCAATGACGTCATCCACTTTTGTTCTCCAAAATTTCAACGACTCTCTAGAAAAAGGTCCATCTTTTCTCCATAAATCTTAACGTGTCTTATACTAAAATTTAATGCGCCATGCTCTTAGTTCTTACATTTTAAAAAAAAAACTTATCTATTATTATTATTATTATTATTATTATTATTATTATTATTATTATTATTATGTTGGTATAAAAATTAACCACGTGTTATGTTGGATATTAATTTACTTGTTACGGTTTCGTCTAAATTAAAAAAAAAAATACTTATCAATATATAGTTGTTGTTATTAGCACCTTCTTTAATCAAGATTGTATTTATACCTTTACGTATATTCACATAAAAGTAAATACATGTGTCGTGGTTCATTTCTAAATTACAGTAGTTATTTGTGAATGCTTTGTTAAATGTTTTCAAAAGCACAATTGCAATTATAAAAATGTCGCTATATTTTTTTTTTTAAAAAAAAAACAATTTTTTATCATCTTAAATTGACAAATAAGATTAATTCGCATATTTTTTACGCAAATTCCCGACTCTATATAGAGAGAGAAACATGGTGTAATATTTGTTTTCTCATACATTTCATAACACGCGAGGGGCACGAAATTCAAATATGAACTACTAGATAACTAGTCAATTAAGGTAGTCGTATGTTTGGCTAACTTGAGCTTGATGGAAAATTTGGATGTTACTATGTGGAAACAATTTGTTTAAAGAACAAAATCATACAAAATTTAATACAAATAACATTATCTCTTTTTTTTTTCTTTTTTTCTTTTTTTTTTGTAATTGCTTACTAATTTTTTAAGAAGTGATAACTTTGGTCCCCATTTTCACGAGCAAAAATAATAGACTTTTATGGTGTTTGTTGGTGAGAGAACCAAATTGTTACATTATGAAAAATTAAAGAGTGTATAATACTTATTATGTCATTATTGAAAAATTAAAATCAATATTTTGTATAAATATATAAAGAAAACACAAAAGATGCTATTTTCTTTTCTATATTAAAAAAAAAAAGGATAGAATATTGAGCATAGATAATATATACTATACATAAATGTATAGTCTAATTATTAATGTAATCCTTTAATTTGAACAGAACACGTCTTCAAATTTTGCATAAGAGCAAGACGTATGTAAAATTATTGGAGTCTATTAGAAAGTAACTGGATCGTGAGAGGTAGATTTAGCATGTAATATTGGTCCTGTTTGGTAACATAGTTAGTTTATCAGTCAATTTTCACTTGTTTGACTTGGTTAAACCGTCAATATAAATGTTTACTTAATTAGTTTTTTATAACAGTTTATTGCTCCAAAATAAAAAAAATTCAAAAAGCTGTTCAAAATAGCTTTTGAACAGCTTTTTCGATCATTTTTAAAAAAATCATTTTGCATATAATCAGTTATCAGCTAATTTACCAAACATCTTTCCACAATCAACTAATATAATCAACAAGTCAAACTTAATAATTCAATTAGCTAACAACTATTTTACTAAATACTCCCAATATATATACATAGATGTGTAAATTAATCATAATTAAACTTTTAATTGAGACATAACACAACCTGAATGTTGTCCATTTGCCATTATTTTCCAAGAGAAAACATGGCGTGATGTACGCTGGTGGGTGTCCCACCGACCTGTAAACATCTGTGTTACATGCACAAATGTCTCTCATTTCCTCTCACCTTCCTTTCACAAACTAATAAAATTCTACCGAAGACCCCACAAAACAACACAATATATAAAGAGTCCTACTATAGACTTCCAAATCTTACTCTTTAAATTGTCCTCCCTGATGCAACGACACTATGATAAGTTACTTTTTTTTTTTTTATTTAGATTTCAATACAAATGTCTATATCAAGATTTTGTGTGTGAGAATATAAGTTGAAAGTAGAAAATAGAATAAATATAATATTTTCTTAATATAAATACGCCCTTCCAAGCACACAATACAAACTTTGATTCCTCAGCTCCATAAACATAATCACATAAATGTCCCCGCTTGTAACAAGGCAACTTCTGCCCATGGCTCCAAACGCCCACCACCACGAGCTGCCGCTGAACGAGAACGATTCGCAGGAGATGGTGTTGTACGAGGTTCTCAACGAGGCGGAGGCGCTTCCGCCTGAGGCTACCCACTCGTTTTTGCCGCCGCCGAGGAGGAGCAGGGGCGGCGGCGCGCCCCTGCTCCGCCCGATAGAGAAGAAGCGGTACCGGGGGGTGAGGAGGCGGCCGTGGGGGAAGTATGCGGCGGAGATTCGCGACTCGGCCAGGCAAGGGGCTAGGGTGTGGCTGGGCACGTTCAACACGGCGGAGGAGGCGGCTCTGGCTTACGATAAGGCCGCGTTCAGAATGCGCGGCGCTAAGGCCCTCCTCAACTTCCCGCCGGACGTCGTGGTGGCGGCGGCGGCGGCGGCAGCGGCAGCCTCTTCTCCGGCGTTGCAAGGAATGCGTAGTTATAGTTGTGATGATACCGGCATGGGTTCAAGTGCTGCTTGTAGTAATGAATAGTGCATATACCTCTACTGCTAGCTAGCTTGCACATTCTATATGTAATTATGTATGCCAATTTTCTTTCCTCTTTTTTTTTTCTTTTTTTTTTTTTTTTCTGAAAAATGACACTTTTTTCCTACAATTCAATTACTTAGATTAATCTCCTAAAATTTACAATATTAGCTCAATAGTTCAGTAGACAGTATTGGCAATGTGAAAACTATGTTCAAAGTGAACAGATCTCTTGCATGCACCGGCATGAAGATTATGTTCAAAATGAACAGATCTCTTGTACGCACCGATATTTTGTCATGTATACTAAGCCGTTGAGTCATCATATGTTGTTGTGCAGGGGTTGAGAATTCAACTTTTTAGGAGAAAAAAACAATAAAACTTGTCATTTTAAAAACAATTGATGGACTAAATTATCTCGCAAATAATTGAACAACTAAATCCACAACAAAATAATGATTGAAGGACAAAAAATGTTATTCTCATTTTTTTTTTTTTTGGGTACATGAATGAAATAGGAACTATCCATGTATAACACGTTTCTTGCACTAGAGTACAACGTTTTATGTATTTCGTTAGTTTACAATGTAAATTGTTAGAAATGCATTTTGTTTTCTTTCTCCCAATTCTTTGTGAAATGAAATTGTGATTGCGTTTGCGACAAATCAAACATATGATACGTACAAGTCAAACGCAAAAGGAGAAACAAAATTGAATTAGTAACGGTGCCAGCTAATTTACGCTCTTATCCATAGGTAAGATCAAGAAGTTTCTATAAAAAACACAAAAAGGTATTTCTCTTCTTCTAAGACATTTACAGAATGCAAAACAAAAGTGTATTGATAACATTAGTTGATTGTAAAAAAAAAAAAATTTAATAAACTAACTGGTAGTTAATAGTTAATTACATGCAAAATAACTTTCTTAAAAGATGATCGAAAAAACTATTTTAAGTAGTTTTTCATTTTTTTGTATTTTAGCATTTTGAAGCAATAAGTGGTTACAAGAAAACTAATTAATCAAACAGTCATATTAGTTGTTTAACCAAATCAAACAACTAATAGTGATCAAACAAACCAAAATTGGATGATAAAATAACTATGTTACCAAACATGCCCAAACTCCCCAAAGTAAACACAATCTGTACCTTGTACAATGTCATCATCAACAAAACATTACTTCTATGAGCATTTTGTCTTTTTGAATAAAAAAGTTGGATTAAAAAGTTCTTTATTTAATAGGCATACCTAAACATTCTTGAGCTAAAAGTTTCACCAAAACCCAGAAGACCATACAATAGATATCAAGTTTGGCTACAAAAACAGAGCTAATATTGCAGGGCCAAAATGGAGAGTCCCAAGAAAACAAACCAAAGGTCCTTTGTGTTTGACCCCATGGCATTACATCTTCAATTCTGTACTCCATGTGCCTTGAACACTTGGGTGTTTAGTAACATGTCTAGTCTTCATCTTCACCACCTTTCGCCCTAACGAATTCCTTAACCTCGTAGCTTCTAAGAGAATTTCCTCAGGATTCAAGTTTCTAACAGATACAGCTCGCTCGTTCTTGTTTTCTGGACATCAAAGAAAAGAGCTTGAGTTGTATCCCAACAGGACAGATATTACCCACGGCCCACACATCCACACACGAGATGAAAATAGGAGGAAGTTGAAAGCAGATAGAATTAACTTGCAATGTGTAGAAAGTATCATTAAACACAATTTATCTTGGAAGAGAGCCAGATTTAAATCTTAAAGTGAGGAAATATGCAAAACTCAACATAGGCATTGGAACTGATGCAGACCATGAAACAGTTGAAGAAAAGCAATTTCATAGAAATGAGTGTATTTGTAATTTTTAGAAAATATGGGTTAGGTGTTAATTTTAGAACTCTTGCACTCAGCCAAAATTTCTAAAAATAGGCTAGTTTTTATTTACTTTGAGTTTGAGTCTAAACAAATACAGGATACAACAAAAGGAAGGAGAATTCTTAAACTAAGTTCTTATATTTATTTTCTTGTTATGTATAAGTTTCTTTACCACTAGTATTTTAGAAAGAACCTATGCAGCTATGCCAGGCATGTGCTTCATTAAGGGTACTGTAGTATTTTTCCATATTAGAGCAAAACTAGTTCTAGAGTCTTTTGTAAAAATGAGGGGCTTAGAGTCGGCTTTTGACTATTATTAAACTGTTCTAGAAGTGTTGTCATTTCAATATTATTACAATTCTCTTCCTTGCCTCCCTTACATACTATAGTATCTCTAAGTTTAGAGATCATATAGCAGTCGGTTTTTGGACTAAGGAAACTCTACCAGGACTGCACAAACCCAATATGCCTGAGCCATAGGAAACTTGTGAAAGGTTATATTTCAAGATGGGGATTACAATTGTTAGTTCTAGATTCAACCGGGTAGGTCTAATTTCTGAGACACAATACATGAATACATAAGTTGTTTTTAATAGAATAATACCAATCTAATTTATTAACTATTGCAGCTTTCCAGTATTAAGCGTTAATGATACAGAGTAATTGCTAAACCAAATTAGTGACAGTGACTACCATGATATCAAACAATAATTAAAAAAAAAAAAAAAAAAAAAAAACAGTTATCACACTGACAAAATTATATGATGGCTAATTGTTTACCGCAATTTCATGTATACAAGGATTACAAGCTGCAAAAATAAACTCAAAATGGTGCTCCCAGTCAAGAAATCATAAAACTAGTTGACTTTTCATATATTCACACATCCTGAAGCATATATGGTTGCAAATTTCTTTCTTTCTTTTTTTAACAAGTGTGCGTGTGTGTGTGTGCAGGAGGGGGGGGGGGGGGGGGGTGGTAATTGGATATTCTTACTGTATAATCCCTTCAAAAACGGATGTTGACCACGATTGAGCTCAGTGACCACTTCCAGATGAGGATTGACCTCCTTGAATGCTGGCAAATGAGACTCAATAAATTCCCTAATACATAAAAACAATTGTAATTAATTGCCATAGGCACCTAGCATTTTCATCTTCAATCATTTTTTCACTGTTAAATTTTAGCTATTGCATACACATTTCCAGCAAATTTTATGTCAATTCCCCATCCATTCTTTAATATAGCAACTACCAATTCATAATTTAACTCTTTATGTTTCCTCATTTTGCCCAAGTTCCAGTATCATTTAGTATCAAGCATTTTAACTTGAAACAGCAATGAGCATTTCTACAAAACAGCACAGAATATGTTCTCTAACTTGAGGAGAATTTACAGCAAGCCTCACTTTACAAGTCAATCTGTCAAGATTATGTTTTATGGTACAACATATAAGTACAATAAATCTTTAAGAGTTTAAGACACAAAATAGCTTAGATCGAGTTAACAAGATATTCCTCATTGAAGTTCAGAACATAATACAATTCAGTTGGTTAAATCAGAGTCAAGAGGGTGAAGATAGTCAAGGTCTGATTACCGATGACAAGCAGTAAGATCATATTCTAAAATGGAATTGCAACGGTAGAAACCAAAGGAAAACCAGGATGCAAATTGCAAAACATGCTGATATCAGGATCCATGCTTTCGTAAAACCTTCTCAAGCAGAAATGGTAATTAACAAGTTAATTGAGTTCAAAATAAGGTTTGCATACAAATAGAAAGAGTGTAATTTCAAAATTTTGATAGTGATACAAAAAACCGCACGCCTGCACCTTACAAAATACACAAAATTTTAACTAATCCATACCTTAAACCCTTGCTACTGCCTCCCCAATTACAGTAGCTCACAACCAGCTTCTGAAGTTGCCAAACACCTCTTAGTGCCATCTGATCATCAAATTTACAAAATTTAGGTTAAGTATAACAATTTGAACAACCATGCTTAACAATAAATAAATAAATATAATTAAGAGGCAACCCTAGCCCTAATTGGTCAGGATGTTGACTTGGTTCGACTCCCAATCAGAGCATAGGTTTCCTTGGATTAATTTAAGCTAGTTTACGGTCTTTTGTCAGCTAGGGTCACAATTCGTGGATTAGTGGCTGAGGAATTTCTTGACACCCAAAATAAATATAATTAAAATAATGTTGCACACTCCATCCATTACAAGCAATACAAGAAGGTACACTAATGTCAATTCAATAATTCAAACACCGAACCCACGCCCTCGACGCTCTCGCGGCCAATCGAGATTCAACTCGTTTGGTTCTAGTATTTTTACCAATATCAGAACGAAAATTATCGAATTTCATTTTTCAAACAATCCGAGAAAACTAGTAGATGTCTAGATTAAGAGAAATCGCAAGTAGAAGAAATGGTTACTGAGAGCTTGAAGAATGCTTTGAGTTCCAAACCTGAACTACTGCTTTCGAATTAACCTCTCGCAATCGAAGAATGCTTTCGAGTTAACCTCTCTATCCTCTCGCGGTGGCAGTACTCACACCCTTTGGGCTCCGGCGGTCCGGCCTCTCCTGAGAATCTGAGCTGATTAGATAAACGGCCTAAACCCTATAACAGGGCGATGGGTTTATTATGTGTTCGTGCCTTCATGGACTAGCAGTGTTTTGAGCAATATTTCAATTAATATAATAAAATACTCCTAATAATAATGTTCAAATAAGCCACCTCGACAAAAAATACAAGGGTTATCCAACTCAAAGAAATTAGTTTCGGGGGAGAATTGCGGGATAATTAGGATTCGATTTTCACAAGTGATGATTCTTTGTAGGTCAGATTTTGTGTCTCTCAGAGCGAATTGGGTGGACCTGCACTGTTAAATGGACAAAGGAAGACTCGGACCACATGACAAATTATTGTGAGGACCATGATCCACACAATTGTGTAGACCATTAATATCAGATACATTTTTAATATATTAAAAGTATATTATTTTTGTACTGAAGGTACATTATTTTTGTACTAAAGATATATTATATAAAATAATGTACCCTTAGTATATTAAAAATGTACTTTCAAAAAATGTACCTTACGTACATAAATAATGTAACCTTAGTATATTAAAAATATATTTTTTATTTATGGTCCACACAATTGTGTGGATTATAGTCCATGCAATAATGATTGGAACCACATAGTGGTTTACTCCCAAAAAAAAAAAAAAAAAAAAAAGTTTCGGGATATTTCAAAATTATGCAATTAAATCAAAATTGACTTGTTCATTTAGATGCCGCTAATGTATTGATCATTTCATTAAAATTTTATTATTTTAACTATATTTAAATTATTTAAAAACAAAACAAAACAAAACAAACTTTCTAGGCCAGAGACAAAGACCTTATCTTCATCTCCCGTCCTAAAACAAAGAAATAGCCTTGTCTTCGGCCTGAGATCTCTTCATCTCCAACCCAGATCAGAGACAAAGACAACCTCTTCGTCTCCAACTTAGATACAATCATACGAAAGATTTTTTCAGTTACAATTATTAAAATAATTTTTGTTTTTATAAAATGACCGATAGGGATGTCAATTATACTCATCGCAACAAGAAACCCTACTCCCCGTCCCGACGGGGACAGGAATCTATATCTATATATATATAAAAGTAAAATCCTCCTAACAAATTTTCCCCCCAAAACTTTTGTAGTAAAGCTTATTTGGTAAGTAAATTTCAAATGGAAATTAAATAAAATCTATTAATTGTTATATTACATAATTGGTAATATTATATATGGTATTATATTCTATAATATTATTGAAAATATTATTGTTCAAGTATAATAAAAATATTATGAAATAATATAATCATAATAAAATAAAATAAAAATAATAACAATAACAATAGAATAACATAATAATAATAATAACAACAACAACAACAACAACAACAACAATAATAATAATAATAATAATAATAATATAAAAACCATATAAATCCCCCCCCCCCCCCCCCCCCCAAACTTAGGGGCATTTATATAATATCCTAATTTTCTAATTTAATTAATTATCAAAATATAGAAATTATATATTATATATTATTCATTTACGTGTAGACATACTTAATACTGTATATAAAGTAAATTAGGTAAATATATTCTTCAAATATAAATTAAGTATCTATATATAATTTTTTGGTAAGCAAATGTAAAATGGTAACCCTAATTTTAATTTGTAATTGGTAATTGGTAATATAATAAAAACCATAACTATTACCCTTAATCATATCTAAACACCTATATATATACATCACATTCTCTTCAATACAAACAGTACCAAGTTACAAATAACGAAAGGGAATATTCTCTGCAACTGCATAGCAATGGTGTAGAGAACAGGGACATTCAAGAAGAGGAGGAACAAGACCCATATCCTTTGCGTGAGGTGTAGCCGCCGAAGCTTCCATATCCAGAAGAGTTGTTGCAGCCGAAGCTTCCATATCCAGAAGAGTTGTTGCACTACACCTGCACATTTGGTAAATCTATGTATCCTTTTTCAACTTTTTTTTTTTTTTATAAAGAATAGAAAATCATATCATTGGTGAAATTTAAAATCTATCTACATATATTATATAAACTATGATTATATTG